>NC_034178.2:63597032-63657681 GCF_002021735.2 Oncorhynchus kisutch
TATTTATCAAAGCACTTGAAGTAAGGGGCAGTTGTTGTAGCCTTATGTAACTTGTTTACTCGTTATTAAAAGCTTATTCGGAGGGACTGGTGAAAAATGTGATCTATTCAATTGAATTATATGGTCATTTCAGTGTCTGCCACATGGTATCCTTCTGATATCAACTGTTATTGCATGCTATCAAAGACATATACTTTATGTCATACCATAATTCCTTCATAACTACTCAATTGTTTTCATTTGTGATATATTAATGCCTGCTTATAAACACTTAATTGAAAGAAGCTTCATTACGGGAAAGGGGGATACCTAGTCAGTTGGACAACTGAATTCGTTCAACTGAAATGTGTCCTCTGCATTTAACCCAAACCCTCTGAATCAGAGAGGTGCTGGGGGCTGCCTTAATTAACATCCACGTAATCAATGCCCAGGGAACAGTGGGATAACTGCCTTGCTCAGGAACAGAACGACAGATGTTTATCTTGTCAGCTCGGGGATTTGATCCAGCAACCTTTTGGTCCAACACTCCTACCCGCCAGGCTACTTCATTACGTTCCAGTCACAAAGCGGAACGCCTACCTGTTGTTCAATCAAATCGGTCTGTTGACGATTCCAAGCTAACTATAAAAACAGTACTCTGTGACTATAATATAGCTACAGAGAGGGTCAGAGGGCTCACAGCCACACCAGTTAATAGAGATCAAAGAGTCAAACTTATGGGTGCAGCTGGAAAAACAGGTCAGCCACTCCCAGTGTTGGTGATCAAGACCTGGGTTCAAATTAAATACAATGCTTTCAAATACTTTTTCTGGGCTTGATTGAGCTATCCTGGCACAGTGGAACCAATAGAATATCTGCAAAACTGCACGGACATGGACAAGGGTGACCCTGGCCAGAGTATATTTATTTATGCTGGCCATGTCAAGAATGAAGCCTGGAGCAGGGAGCTTCAGGCGGCTCGCCAAGCAAACCAGCACGGAGACGAAACGTAGGTTGTGGAACAGTGATTACAAAGTATATAGTAGAGTAAACTATATAGAAAGAGCCCTCCCCATATGAGGGCAAATATCGGCCAGCAGTATTTGGGGGAATCTGTGAACAACAAGAACGGTTCTGCAGTTCATTCGCAGAGACAAAGGTGCTGTCAAAATTGGCGAGTCATGTAGTTGCGTTTGAGAACAAGGTTCGCTCGCAGGTTCGTTTTAATCTCTGGGCTAAGTTGGAGTTATCGGATGATGAGTTGTTGACACATGTTCCAATTTCTAAGGGTTTTTTGGAGACACATGCCGTCGTTGCCGTCAATGTCTGTATTTTCTCCAGTTTTTAAACGTGATTGCCATTGACAAAACAGCGAAACCTGGGGCCTAAAGGGACCACTGTTTCTCTGCACAAATATTGACCCCAAGCTATTGGCGTCATCAGCTGGGAAGGGGTCACTGACATGAGGTTTGATGAGGAGAGACAAGAGTCAGAACAAGGACGGTAGTCAATGAAGCATGTTGCACTATGTTAAGGCACATTATGTAGGCTATCGTATGTCAAAGAGTTTCACCAATACACTGTTGTTAGATATGATGGTATAATCAAGGTGGGAGAACAATTGTTTCCTGAGTATGTTTCTCTCCACTCATCAGAAGAACATGTTGCTCCCAGAATGCACTTTTCAGAATTTTTGGGGGCATTTTTCTATTTTGCAGTGCATAATGATAGACATAAATCATGTGCGGTTCATGAGTTCTGTATGTATGGCTCATTTAAAGTAATGGAATGGAATTCCTATCTGAAACACATGTCACTGTTGTGATTCAAAAGTGCAGCACTCATTTAGCCTTTTTACCCTCCTCAGAATATCTTATAAAACTATTTAGGAACATATTGTTCCAGAGATTTCAATAAAACTGTGTTACCGTGTCAAAATGTACTTAAATCTTACAGTCCAAAAGGTGACTTAGATGAAGTTCAGAACTTGTGCGGCCGGAGTTGCACAAAGGTTAGGGATCAAACATGTGACCCTGCGTCACAGGTCAGCCTGGTCTCATAGACTAGACATAACATAGTAAATGAAAATCCGGGACACTCAAATTAGTATGATATGTTACATTTGGTATGGTAACATAAGATGGTTATTTAAGGCAAAATCGAAAGTAGGGTGGTTGGTCAGGGTGGATGGGTGGGTGTATTTCGCGAACGTCTAGCGACCCAAAGGTTGCGAGTTTAAATCTCATCACTGACATCTTTAGCAATTTATCTAGTTAGCCTAGCCACCTAGTTAGAATTTGTAACATTTCATACGTTTTGGAAATTCGTAACATCAAATCAAATCAAAGTTTATATACAGACACCGGTTAGTCGGGCTGATTGAGGTAGTATGTACATGTAGATATGGCTAAAGTGATGATGCATATAAGATAAACAGAGAGTAGCAGTAGCGTAAAAGAGGGGTTGGCAGGTGGTGGGTGGCGGGACACAATGCAGATAGTCTGGTAAGCCAATGTGCGGGGGCACCAGTTAGTCGGGCTAACTGAGGTAGTATGTACATGAATGTATAGTTAAAGTAACTATGCATATATGCTAAACAGAGAGTAGCAGCAGTGTAAAGAGGAAGGGGGGGGGGGGGCAATGCATATAGTCTGGGTAGCCATTTGATTACCTGTTCAGGAGTGTTATGGCTTGGGGGTGAGAGATAGGTTGGTTACGTTGAGAGATAGGTTGTTATTCTGGAACCACCCGGCCAGGTCTCTGACCTCCTCCCTATTGTCGTTGATCAGGCCTAACAGTGTTGTGTCATCGATGTTGTTGATGGACATCCACAAACTAATACATACCATACGAAATGTAACAAATTGTACGAAATGGAGTATCTTGCATTTACATACAGAATAATCTGAAATGCTCTGAGACCAGGTTGCACAGGTTAGGGTCAAGGTGACAAAGTGACAGCCCCATGTGTGATCCCACATCACAGGATCCCAATCAATAGTGGGTATCTCGTGCTTGCAGATTAAAACACTGTGTCATTGCATTCCCATCACTATCTTATCCCTCACATCACACAACTATTCCAAATATTCCCTTGACAGAACAATCCTACTTCTGACACCAGTGTAAATTTGAGGTCAAAGGTCAAACTCTTCACAGTTTCCCTCCACACCATCAACCTGCAATAATTAATTTATGCCACAGTTAGCACCTTGCCACACAGGCTGTGACCACTTTACTGACTTTTGCATGCACACTGTAGTTCCCCCTAGTCTTAACATTGCCTGTGAATGAATGCAGGTGAATGGAGACTGAGCAACATGGATATCAAAAAGCTATGATTTAGCATACACACACAAAAACACACATGCATGAACACACACACGGGCACATGTACACGCACGCTTGCACACACACACACACACACACTCACATACATACATGCACTCACAAACACAAACACACGTACACACACATACACGCACACACGCACCCGCGCACACACGCACACACACGCGCACGCACGCACGCACGCACGCACGCACACACACACACACACACACACACACACACACACACACACACACAATCAGTCAGTCAGTCAACCTTGAGAAATGCCTTTGCGAACAGCTGACACAACACAGTGAAATCTCACGGCAAACAACATTCGGAGTGTAATGACACCACGTTGTGCAATTTTACAGTCTCTCTTCTCTATTCTTGGCCATGAGATGTTCTGTTGCATAACAAGGACAGTCCGATTTTCTCGGCCCAATCAGGAAACAGAGTGACTGTGACCTCCTGACCATGACAGACCAGACGTGACCTGGCATCATCATAGAATGTCACCAGGTCTCTCAGCTACGCTCACTGAAATTTCGGCCCAACTGTGCTGACATTACAGTCTAAGTATTCCAGCAAATTCTCTCAGTGACTGAAGACAATGATAACAACTAAGAATATGGTTTGGTTGATGTAAATGAAATACTGTCAACACTTTCAGAAGTAAAGAACACAAGAGAAGTGAAAAAATCCTTTATTGGTACAGTAACAACAGTATTCCTAAGTAATTGTACATGTTGGCTCTAAAGACATATTGGTGTAACTGATGACTAATTATTTCTGTAATTGGCCATAAGCTGTTTTGATGGGACTTCGTTTGCACTCTTTGAAGGTCAAGTAGATTCAATAGTGTATGTTACAGGTGTGTAAGTTTTAAAATCAGAATATTAGGACAGATGGAGACCTGCACAATGTTTTTTCACCTTTCATTTATGCACTTTTCTGCACAATGCACTTTTTGGGCATCATGATGTCACAAAAATCATCTCTATTTTTGCATTTAAGCCTCATCTTTTTCCTCATCTTCGACATCTCATCTTCGACAGTGTGCGGGTCTCCTGCATTGACATGTTGAAATGGATCTGTGTCCCATCCAGTGGTTACATGGCGGATAGAAGACAACAGAGGATTTTGAGTGTCTGCATTCTCTACATTTCTCTCTTTCTCCATCTCTCTCTCTCTGCATTTCTCTCTTTCTCCATCTCTCTCTCTCTGCATTTCTCTCTTTCTCCATCTCTCTCTCTGCATTTCTTTCTTTCTCCATCTCTCTCTCTCTGCATTTCTCTCTTTCTCCATCTCTCTCTCTCTGCATTTCTCTCTTTCTCCATCTCTCTCTCTCTGCATTTCTCTCTTTCTCCATCTCTCTCTCTCTGCATTTCTCTCTTTCTCCATCTCTCTCTCTCTCTGCATTTCTCTCTTTCTCCATCTCTCTCTCTCTGCATTTCTCTCTTTCTCCATCTCTCTCTGCATTTCTCTCTTTCTCCATCTCTCTCTCTCTCTCTCTGCATTTCTCTCTTTCTCCATCTCTCTCTCTCTGCATTTCTCTCTTTCTCCATCTCTCTCTCTCTGCATTTCTCTCTTTCTCCATCTCTCTCTCTCTGCATTTCTCTCTTTCTCCATCTCTCTCTCTCTGCATTTCTTTCTTTCTCCATCTCTCTCTCTCTGCATTTCTCTCTTTCTCCATCTCTCTCTCTCTGCATTTCTCTCTTTCTCTCTCTCTCTCTCTCTCTCTCTCTCTCTCTGCATTTATCTCCTTCTCCATCTCTCTCTCTCTGCATTTCTTTCTTTCTCCATCTCTCTCTCTCTGCATTTCTCTCTTTCTCCATCTCTCTCTCTCTGCATTTCTCTCTTTTTCCATCTCTCTCTCTCTGCATTTCTCTCTTTCTCCATCTCTCTCTCTCTCTCTCTCTCTCTCTCTGCATTTCTCTCTTTCCCCATCTCTCTCTCTCTGCATTTCTCTCTTTCTCCATCTCTCTCTCTCTGCATTTCTCTCTTTCTCCATCTCTCTCTCTCTGCATTTCTCTCTTTCTCCATCTCTCTCTCTCTCTCTCTCTGCATTTATCTCCTTCTCCATCTCTCTCTCTCTGCATTTCTTTCTTTCTCCATCTCTCTCTCTCTGCATTTCTCTCTTTGTCCATCTCTCTCTCTCTGCATTTCTCTCTTTCTCCATCTCTCTCTCTCTGCATTTCTCTCTTTCTCCATCTCTCTCTCTCTCTCTCTCTCTCTGCATTTCTCTCTTTCCCCATCTCTCTCTCTCTGCATTTCTCTATTTCTCCATCTCTCTCTCTCGCTGCATTTCTCTCTTTCTCCATCTCTGTCTCTCTCTCCATCTCTCTCTCGTCTGCTCTCAAACCTCTCCTACGCAGATGTGTACCCTACCCCTCTTCTTTTTCAATTGTCTGTCTGCTGAAAAAAACCTGTCTTCTAAGTCTATTTTCTGCCCATGTTTTTTAGGCTGACTATTTACGATTGTCAAAGGAGGTCATTTTCACTCCTCCTGAAACCACAATGGGGGAGAAAGTTAAACAGACAATATCTGTAAATAGGGCCTAGTCAGACTTGCTGGTACCAGTTCGAAGCAGAGGGTGTTCAGTAAACTGTCTCTACTTATGTCAATTGTTTTCTCTCCGTGGATACATGTATCATTATTACAATTAACTCCATGTTTTGGGGTTTTAACTATAGTTAGAGACGTCACCCAGACAACAGGAATAAATTGAATTTTATACCACAAAAAATAGAAACAACTCCAACTTTTCGCAATTACGTAAAAAGTTAATAAACTACATTGAACAGTTTAAAGTTGATTTTTCAATGTGAGTGAGCTGGAAAGTTACTCTAAGAAAGGGGTCGGTAACAGGCAGCCCGCAGCCCAAAACCGACAGACAAGATGACACAGACAGACACGGTAGACAAGATGACGCAGACAGACACGGTAGACAAGATGACGCAGACAGACACAGTAGACAAGATGACGCAGACAGACACGGTTGACAAGATGACACAGACAGACACGGTAGACAAGATGACGCAGACAGACACTGTAGACAAGATGATGCAGACAGACACGGTTGACAAGTTGACGCAGACAGACACAGTCGACAAGATGACGCAGAGAGACACGGTAGACAAGATGACGCAGACAGACACGGTAGACAAGATGACGCAGACAGACACGGTTGACAAGATGACACAGACAGACACGGTAGACAAGATGACGCAGACAGACACGGTAGACAAGATGACGCAGACAGACACGGTTGACAAGATGACACAGACAGACACGGTAGACAAGATGACGCAGACAGACACGGTAGACAAGATGATGCAGTCAGACACGGTAGACAAGATGACGCAGACATGTTTGCCCTGTTTCTAGCTCCTAGCCAACTTCACAGTATATACAGGATATACGTTTTGTTGTGTTATTTATTACATTTATAAAGAAATGCAGATGCCTGAGAAGAGGAAGTAGAAGTGAGGCCCTTGTCAGACTCAGGCAGCGTGCATACCATCCACCGCTTCCGAGAATATTACTCGCTAACGTTTAGTCCCTTGGACAATTAAGTAGACAAGCTCAGGGACTGTAACATACATTTTTTTACGGATTCACGGCTCTCTTCAGGTATATTGTCAACGTCAATTCAGCCAGTGGGGTTCTCTGTCCATCACACGGACAGGAAGAAATAACTCTCTGGGAAAAATAAAGGTGGAGCAGTATGTTTCATGATTAACAACTCATGGTGTGATTGTGGTAAAGTACTGGAGAAATCGATGTATATACTGACTCATGACTGGGTTAATCAGGAAGTGCATAGAGGATGTAGTTCCCACTGTGACAATTAGAACTTCTCCAAACCAAAAACCATGGATAGATGGCAGCATCCACATAAAACTAAAAGTGCAAATTACCACATTTAACAACAGCGAGGTGACTGGGAACAGTCCAGCTATGACCACCGTAAGGCAATCAAAGAAGCAAAACAACAATACAAGGACAAAGTGGACTCGCAATTCAATGGCTCAGATACGAGATGCATGTGGCAGGGACTCCAGATAATCACAATTATAAAGGAAACGCCAGCCACGTCGCGGACACTGATGGCTTGCTCCAGGACAAGGTAAACACCCGCTTCGAGGAAAAAATACAGACCACCAACATGGGCCCCACCGCTCTCATTCTCCGTGGCCGAGGTGGATAAGACATTTAAGGGTGTTAACCCTCGCAAGGCTACCAGCCCAGATGGCATCCCAAGCCACGTCCTCAGAGCTTTTGCAGACCAGCTGGCTGGAGTGTTTACAGACATATTCAATATCTCCCTATCCCAGTCTGTTGTCCCCACACGCTTCAAGATGTCCACAAGATGTCCACCATTGTTCCTGTACCCAAGAAAGTGAAGGTAACTGAACTAAATGCCTATCGCCCCGTAGCACTGACTTCTGTCATCATGAAATGCTTTAAGAACATAGTTAAGAACACTACAATTTGCATACCGCCCCAACAGATCCACGGACGACACAATCGCCAATGCACTGCACACTGCCTATCCCACCTGGACAAGAGAAATACCTATGTAAGATTGTTGTTCATCGACTACAGCTCAGCCTTCAACACCATAGTGTCCTCCAAGCTAATCACTAAGCTCAGGTCCCTGGGTCTGAATGCTGCCCGGTGCAGTTGGGTCCTAGACTTCCTGATGGGCCCAGGTGGTGAAGGTAGGCAGCAACAACACCTCTGCCATGCTGATTCTCAAAATGGGGGCCCCACAGGGTTGCATTCTCAGCCTCCTACTGTACTCTTTGTTCACCCATGACTGCGTGGCCATGCACGTCTCCAACTCAATCATCAAAAAACATTATCTAAGTGATTGACAGTTGGTATTCAGCAGTCATAAAAGTGGGCCTTATTTACTTTGAAGAACTACAAAATAGTGATTTTGTCAGACAGCATAGGCAGCAGATCTATAGAGATGAAATGTTGACTTGGAATGAAATAATAAAGTCATCAAATAAAACAAATGTAATATACACAATAACTCTCTGGATCTGATGGGGCCTGGTGTCGATGTCGGAGTTCTGGATCTATCGCCAGGAGCAGTGGGCACATGCTATCCTGCTTCCTGCTTCCTGCTTCCTGCTTCCTGCTTCCTGCTTCCCGTGGGCCCGTGAAAGGTTCAAAGCAAAAACATTGTGATCTCCAGGAGCACGAGTATAGGACATCAATAAGCTGATCCCAGACATTATAAACCTGTATCAGGACATCAATAAGCTGCTCCCAGACATTATAAACCTGTATCAGGACATCAATAAGCTGCTCCCAGACATTATAAACCTGTATCAGGACATCAATAAGCTGATCCCAGACATTATAAACCTGTATCAGGACATCAATAAGCTGCTCCCAGACATTATAAACCTGTATCAGGACATCAATAAGCTGCTCCCAGACATTATAAACCTGTATCAGGACATCAATAAGCTGCTCCCAGACATTATAAACCTGTATCAGGACATCAATAAGCTGCTCCCAGACATTATAAACCTGTATCAGGACATCAATAAGCTGCTCCCAAACATTATAAACCTGTATCAGGACATCAATAAGCTGATCCCCAACATTATAAACCTGTATCAGGACATCAATAAGCTGATCCCCAACATTATAAACCTGTATCAGGACATCAATAAGCTGCTCCCAAACATTATAAACCTGTATCAGGACATCAATAAGCTGCTCCCAGACATTATAAACCTGTATCAGGACATCAATAAGCTGCTCCCAGACATTATAAACCTGTATCAGGACATCAATAAGCTGCTCCCAAACATTATAAACCTGTATCAGGACATCAATAATCTGCTCCCAAACATTATAAACCTGTATCAGGACATCAATAAGCTGCCCCCAAACATTATAAACCTGCATCAGGACATCAATAAGCTGCTCCCAAACATTATAAACCTGTATCAGGACATCAATAAGCTGCTCCCAAACATTATAAACCTGTATCAGGACATCAATAAGCTGCTCCCAAACATTATAAACCTGTATCAGGACATCAATAAGCTGCTCCCAAACATTATAAACCTGTATCAGGACATCAATAACCTGCTACCAGACATTATAAACCTGTATCAGGACATCAATAATCTGCTCCCAAACATTATAAACCTGTATCAGGACATCAATAAGCTGCTCCCAAACATTATAAACCTGTATCAGGACATCAATAAGCTGCTCCCAAACATTATAAACCTGTATCAGGACATCAATAAGCTGCTCCCAAACATTATAAACCTGTATTTAGGACATCAATAAGCTGCTCCCAAACATTATAAACCTGTATCAGGACATCAATAATCTGCTCCCAAACATTATAAACCTGCATCAGGACATCAATAATCTGCTCCCCAACATTATAAACCTGTATCAGGACATCAATAAGCTGCTCCCAAACATTATAAACCTGCATCAGGACATCAATAATCTGCTCCCCAACATTATAAACCTGTATCAGGACATCAATTACCTGCTCCCAAACATTATAAACCTGCATCAGGACATCAATAAGCTGCTCCCCAACATTATAAACCTGTATCAGGACATCAATAAGCTGCTCCCCAACATTATAAACCTGCATCAGGACATCAATAAGCTGCTCCCCAACATTATAAACCTGTATCAGGACATCAATAAGCTGCTCCCCAACATTATAAACCTGCATCAGGACAACAATAAGCTGCTCCCCAACATGTTAAACCTGCATCCGGAAATTGAATCTATCATAGTGTGTGATTCAATGACATTATGGAGGGCAGCTCAGAACAGCTGAAGATGGATTTTAAAGAACTGATTGGGTCTCAGCTTGACACCAAAAAACGCACCATAATATCTGTCCCTCTGTCCTCCCTTATTCATGGCATTTTTAGCCCTCCATAACTGGCTACGAGACTATTGCAGCTCTGTGGGTGCAACATTTATTGACAATTTTGATACCTTCTGGAAACAAAGCTTGTTTTATAAGGACGATGGGATCCACCCAAATCATCTGAGTACCTGGATCCGTAAGCAGCATAATAAGGCTGTGTTGAACAATGACTTATCAATGACCCAAACCCAGCTCAGTTAATCCCTACCATTGTGTCACTGAGTTGTCATAATGCTTCAGCAAATGTACATCATACCAGGGGCATTGGAAGACACAATGTACGTAACCGAATGTCTGTATTTTTAACTGCCCTGAATTCCTCTGCTAATCCTACAGCTATTGTATGCAGTAATCATATGCCTACGAACCAGAGTTGTCAAATCAAACGTTATTTGTCACATGTGCCGAATACAACCTTATCGCGACCCTTAATCAACAATGCAGTTCAAGAAAGAGTTAAGAAAATATTTACCAAATAAGGGGGTACTGGTACCGAGTCAGTGTGGGGGGGGTACAGGTTAATTGAGGTAATTTGTACATGTAGGTAGGGGTAAAGTGACAATGCATAGATAATAAACAGCGAGTAGCAGCAGTGTAAAAAATGAATGGGGGGGTGTCAATGTAAATATTCCGGGTGTCCATTTGATTAATTGTTCAGCAGTCTTATGGCTTGGGGGTAGAAGCTGTTAAGGAGACTTTTGGTCCTAGTGTTGGCGCTCCGGTACCGCTTGCCATGCGGTAGCTGAGAGGACAGTTTTGACAATTATTTGGGCTTTCCTCTGACACTGCCTAGCGTATTTGTCATGGATGGTGGGAAGCTTGGCCCCAGTGATGTACTGGTCCGTACGCACTACCCTCTGTACTTACTGTCAGATGCCGAGCAGTTGCCATAACAGGCGGTGATGCAACCGGTCAGGATGCTCTCGATGGTGCAGCTGTATAACTTTTTTAAGGATCTAGAGACCCATGCCAATTTCTTTCAATCTCCTGAGGGGGAAAATGGGTTTTCGAGCCCTCTTCACAACTGTCTTGGTATGTTTAGACCATGACAGTTTGTTGGTGATGTGGACACCAAGGAACTTGAAACTCTCAACCCCCTCCACTACAGCCCTGTCGATGTGAATGGGGGTCTGTTCGGCCCGCCTGTAGTCCACGATCAGCTCATTTGTCTTGCTCACATTGAGGGAGAGGTTGTTGTACTGGCACCACACTGCCAGGTCTTTGACCTCTTCCCTATAGGCTGTCTCATCGTTGTCAGTAATCAGGCCTACCACTGTTGTGTCGTCAGCAACCTTAATGATGGTGTTGGAGTTGTGCTTGGCCATGCAGTCATTGGTGAACAGGGAGTACAGGAGGGGACTAAGCACGCACCCCGAGGGTCCCCAGTGTTGAGGATTAGCATGGCAGATGTATTGTTGCCTACCCTTACCACCTGGGGATGGCCAATCAAGAAATCCAGGATCCAGTTGCAGAGAGAGGTGTTTCGTCCCAGGGTCCTTAGTGATGAGCTTTGTGGGCACTATGGTGTTGACCGGTGAGCTGTAGTCAATGAACAGCATTCTCACATAGGTGTTGCTTTTGTCCAGGTGAGAAAGGGCAGTGTGGAGTGAGATTGAGATTGCATCATCTGTGGATCTGTTGGGGCTGTATGTGAATTTGAGTGGGTCTAGGGAATATGGGATGATACTGTTGATGTGAGCCATGACCAGCCTTTCAAAGCACTTCATGGCTATCGATGTGAGTGCTACGGGGTGGTAATCAATTAGGCAGGTTATCTTTGCTTCCTTTGGCACAGGGACTCTGGTGGTTTTCTTGAAAGATGTAGGTATTACAGACTCGGTAAGGGAGAGGTTGAAAATGTCAGTGAAGAAACTTACAAGTTGGTCAGCGCATGCATTGAGTACACGTCCTGGTAATCCATCTGGCCCGCGGCTTTGTTAATATTGGGCAGCAACACTGGTCAGCTCGAGGCTGGGTTTCCCTTTGTAGTCCATAATAGTTTTCAAGCCCTACCACATCCAACGAGTGTTAGAGCTGGTGTAGTAGGATTCAATCTTAATCCTGTATTGACGCTTTGCCTGATGGATGGTTCATCTGAGGGCATAGCGGGATTTCTTATAAACGTCCAGATTAATGTCCCGCTCCTTGAATCTCTAGCCTTTAGCTCGATGCAGATGTTGCCTGTAATCCATGGCTTCTGGTTGGGATATGTACGTACGGTCACTGTTGGGACGACGTCATCAATGCACTTATTGATGAAGCCAATGACTGAGGTGGTATACTCCTCAATTCGATTGGATGAATCCCGGAACATATTCCAGTCTTTGCTAGCAAAAAAGTCCTATAGCGTAGCATCTGCGTCATCTGACCACATCCATATTCCGTATACTGTTAGCACTGAGGCAGTGTGTCCTAGTAGGAAGTCCACTGTGTACAGCTCATGCTGCACTAACATAAATAACATGAGCATGTCTACTTCTGCTAAGCTCCTCAGTAAAGCAATGAATAGAGTCAAGCATGCCAGAAAAGTGCTAAACGTTAACATATGTATCTTAAGAAACAAGGTTCGTGAAACCAATAATTTGCTAGTAAGAAAAGACATTCATATTCTGACAATCTCGGAAGCTCACTTAGATAATACCTTTGATAATACAGTGGTAGCAATACATAGTTATAACATCAACAGAAAAGACAGAAATGCCAAAGGTGGAGGCGTTGCCATTTATATTCAGAATAACATTACTGTAAAGTTTAGAGAGATATCATGTTAAATACTGTTGAGGTAATATGGCTACAGGTTCATCTATCTCACCTAATGCCCATTCTGGTGGGAAGCTGCTATAGACCACCAAGTGCTAAGAGTCAGTATCTAGACAACTTCTTGTGAAATGCTTGATAAAGTATGTGATATCAACAAAGAGGTATATTTTCTAGATGATTTAAATATTGACTGGCTTCCATTAAGCTGCCCAATCAAGAAAAGCTTCAAACTGTAACTAGTTCAGGTTATCAGTCAACCTACCAGTGTAGTTACAAACAGCACCTCAAAAACATTACATCTCTGTGGATTGATGATGAATTGAAAAATGTTATGGATGAGAGGGATGATACAAAAGGAATGGCAAATAAGTCTGGCTGCACAACCGATTGGCCAACGTACTGCAAATGGAGAAATATGACCAATTACATAAAATAATGATGGTAAATAGCTTTGGCACCTTAAATGAAATTTTGGGCAAAAAGGCTAAATCAGCTCCGTCATTAATTTAATCGGATGGTTCATTCATCACAAAACCCACTGATATTTCCAATGACTTAAATAATTTTTTTATTGGCAATATTAGCAAATTTAGGCATGATATGCCAGCAACAAACGCTGACACTACACATCCAAATATGAAAGACAAGCATTGTAATTTTTTATTCAGTAAAGTGAGTGTAGGAGAAGTTTAAAAAATATTGTTGTCTATCAACAACGACAAGCCACCAGGGTCTGACAACTTGGATGGAAAATTACTGAGAATATAGCAGAGGATATTGCCACATTGTAACGATTGTCGCGGGGGAAGGAGAAGAGGACCAAAGTGCAGCATGGTATGTATTCATAATACATTTAAAAAAGATGAATACTGAACAAAAACAACAAACTAACAGTTCTGCAAGGTGCAACAAAAACACTAAACAGGCTGCCTAAGTATGGTTCTCAATCAGAGACAACGATTGCCAGCTGCTTCCGATTGGGAACCATACCAGGCCAAACACATAGAAATAGAAAACATAGAACACAAAACATAGAATGCCCACCCCAACTCACGCCCTGACCAAACTAAAACAGAGACATAAAAAAGGAACTAAGGTCAGGACGTGACACACATCTTCAGTCTAAGCCTACCAGAGGGTGTGTGCCCTCAGGCCTGGAGGGAAGCTAAAGTCATCCTGCTACAGCGGGGGGACAGTCACAGACACACATACACATGATAAGACAAGCACTGTAAACACACGTACACATGGATGTTGTATTGTAAATATGTGATAGTGGAGTAGTGGCCTGAGGGAACAGACTAAATGTATTGGATAAAGTCTTATGAAATGTAATGTCATGTAATATTCAAAATTGTATATAACTGCCTTAATGTTGCTGGACCCCAGGAAGAGGGGATCCTTAATACGTACAAATCTAAACTGAAATCTTTTATTAAAGTAATGCGAATAAATGGTTAATAAGTGGTAAGGAGTAATGGGCAGAAACCTGGCACCATTACTACCATCATGGGACTTTTATTAATTGTTTTATTCTGTGTTGTTACAGCATTCAACCCAAATACTCAGCACTACCGCCTGGTATGACAACTGCACCTCCCGCAAATGCATGGCTCTCCAGAGGGTGGTGTGGCCCGGCCAATGAATCACTGGGGTCACACAGCCTCTCCTACAGCACATCTACAGCACCAGAAGGCTAAGGAGATCGTCAAAGACATCAACCACCCGAGCCACGGCCTGTTCACCCGCTATCATCTAGAAGGCTGAGACAGTAAAGGTGGATCAAAGCTGGGACTGAGAGACTGATAAAAGAGCTTCTATCTCCAGGCCATCAGACTGTTAAACAGTCTTCACTAGCCGGCCTCCTCCCAGTATTCTGCCCTGAACCTTAGCACTGTTACTAGCCGGCTGCCACTCAGTACTCTACACTGCACCTTAGAGACTGCTGACCTTTGTACATAGAGTCATTGAACGCTGGTCACTTTAATAATGTTTACATACTGTTGTACCTAATTGAAACTGTATTTATATACTGTATTCTAGTCATGGCTCATCCTATATAATTACTTCTGTACACAACTTTTCTATTCATATATTGTCCATTCGGTCTATACACACATATATATATACAAATAAAGAAATACCCTTGAATGAGTAGGTGTGTCCAAACTTTTCACTTGTACTATGTAGATATATAGCCAACCTTTGCCTTGATGACAGCTTTTTACACTCTTAGCATTCTCTCAATCAGCTTCACCTGGACTACATTTCCAACAGTCTTGAAGGAGATCCCACATATGCTGAGCACTTGTTGGCTGCTTTCCGTTCGCTCTGGTCACTCTGACAGAGCTCTAGGTGGTTCTGTGGAGGTTGGAGAACCTTCCAGAAGAACAACCATCTCTGCAGCCCTCCTAGGTTTTCATCAAGAATCTCTATGTACTTTGCTCCATTCATCTTTCCAGTGATCCCAGTCCCTGCCGCAGAAAAACATCCCCACAGCATGATGCTGCCACCACCATGCTTCATCATAGGGATGGTGCCAGGTTTCCTCCAGACGTGACGCTTGGCATTCAGGCCAAGCGTCAAGTTTCTCATGGTCTGAGAGTCCTTTAGGTGCCTTTTGGAAAACTCCATGCGGGCTGTCATGTGCCTTTTACTGAGGAGTGGATTCCATCTGGCCACTCTACCCTAAAGGCCTGATTGGTGGAGTGCTGCAGAGATGGTTGTCCTTCTGGAAGGTTCTCCCATCTCCACAGACTCCACAACTCGGGAGCTCTGTCAGAGTGACCATCGGGTTTTTGGTCACCTCCCTGACCAAGGCCCTTCTCAAAATGATTGCTCAGCTCTAGGAAGAGTCTAGGTGGTTCTAAACTTCTTCCATTTAAGAATTATGGAGGCCACTTTGTTTTTGGGGACCTTCAATGCTGCAGAATTTGTTTGGTACCCTTCCCCAGGTCTGTGCCTCAACACAATCCCGTCTTGGTGCTCCATGGACATCTCCTTCAACCTTATGGCTTGGTTTTTGCTCTGACATGCACTGTCAACTGTGGGACCTTCAAATCATGTCCAAGTAATTTAATTTCCAATAACTGGACTACAATCAAGTTGTAGAAACATCTCAAGGATTAGCAATGGAAACAGGAGGAACCTGAGCTCAATTTCAAGTCTCACAGCAAAAGGTCTGAGTACTTATGTAAATCAGGTATTTCTATTTTTATTTTTAATACATTTGCAAAAATTCTAAAAACCTGTTTTCACTTTGTTATTATGGGGTATTGTGTGTAGGTTGCTGAGGGAAAAAAATATTTAATAAATTTTAGAATAATGCTGTAATGTAACAAAATGTGGAAAAGGGGAAGAAGTCTCAATAATATCCGAATGCTCTGTATATTACGTTTGGTATGTTTACATCAGACAGATGGAAACTTAAGGTGGGGAGGATGAGGGGGCGTATAACATGAACATCTATTAGCCCAAAAGTTTAAATCTCATAATTTAAGTAATTATTAACTTTTAAACGAATTACTGCTTTTTAGCTAATTCACACCTACTTGTTTTTATATATATATTTTTTTTCGTAACATATTGTAATTCATATCATATCATACGAAATGGGGGATGAACATCCAAAAATTAAGACATACCCCACGAAACGTAACATATCATACTTAACAGAGTCTCGGATTTACGTAGAGAATCATACAAAATGCTCTGAGAACAGGTTGAGTCCTGCCCTGACAAATTGAGGCTGTTCTGAGGCCAAAAGTGAGTGCAACTCAACATTAGGAAGGTATTCCTAATGTTTTGTCCACTCAGTGTATATCAAAATAATAGAAGCCCATTATGAGCACATTATGAGCCCATTATGAGCACATTATGAGCCCATTATGAGCACATTATGAGCCCATTATGAGCACATTATGAGCACATTATGAGCACATTATGAGCCCATTATGAGCACATTATGAGCACATTATGACTGCATGTTTGAATAAGCAGATATGTTTTATTGTTTTCCATAATGTAGAAATATTGTTTTGTTTTCCCGTGTGGCTCAGTTAGTAGAACATGGCTCTTGCAACACCAGGGTTTGGGGTTTAATTCCCATGGGGGTCCAGAAAAAAGAAATGCACTTACTATTACTGTACTGTCGCTCTGAATAAGAATATCTGATAAACAAATACAATATTCAATGCGAGTAATCATTCTTGCAGCATGTGATGATGCAGCCTTAGCCTGGCCTCATCATCATGTTACATTTGGTGGCATCGTTGACATCCAATTTGTCACGATCGTTGGAAGCACACTCAGACCAACATGCAGCGTGATCTGGGTTCCACATCTTTTTTATTTAAAGTAATGAACACATAAACAATATCCCACAAAACACAGGTGGAAAAAAAATCTACTTAAATATGATCCCCAATTAGAGACAACGATAGCCAGCTGCCTCTAATTGGGAATCATACCAAACACCAACATAGAAAACAAAACTAGAACCCCACATAGAAAATATAAACTAGACTAACCCCCCAGTCATGCCCTGAACTACTCCACCATAGAAAATAAGGACTCTCTATGGTCAGGACGTGACACAATCGAACATCACAGCATAAGAAGAAGGATGTTGTTGCAAGCTTCCCATTGTCCTACTTAACTTTGTCATGATCATTAGCGTTGAATTAATTTAGCGTTCTTTTATTGCTGTAAATTGAATATGACGATGTGGTTGTGCGTGGTGGTTGACTGATTTCCACTAACAGAACCTCTTCTGGCCAATAGAGAGCCATTTTTTTCAGAGCTATTTTTACCACCCGTATTTTTGAAAAACTAAAGATGAGAATATCTCTCATTTGAAAACCAATCAACTTGATCAATTCCCTTTGGGAGTCAGACGGAAAGCGCTAGATGTTTGCCATGCACGGCTAACCTTGAGCTTGTCTGAACACTACAAAGTCACTGGGAACACTGATAAGATACTGCCCACATACATATGTGCTCCTGTACACATTGCCAGATGTTTGCGAGTGTACCCAGTGTTTTCGAAATGGTGTGTCCTTTGACTGAGATAATATAACTCATAGGATATTTATTGCACTACACGTTTTAGTTATTGACTCTCATGTTTCTTGTGTACGTTGTGCTGAGACTGAGGATGTCCTAATATGAACACCATAATATTGATGGAAAGCAAGTTAAATCTTTAAAAAAGAGCCTAAACCGTTTTCCCCATATCACGAAACCAAATTCCTGGGCGAATGTAGGCGTTTTAAAGTCCTCCGACCCTCCTCCTTATTTCTCCCGGTCCATAACAACATTTTGACTGTCTCCTGATGGTGAGTGAGTCAGCACATTTTGCACATGGAACACTACATGCTATCAACTGCTGCTTGTAATGGATATGTCACTCCGTGCATATAGACGCACGGGCTGATTAAAATGGAAATCACGTAAATAGAGAGGCCATATATCTAAAATGGTGTCCACATGTTTACTTTACATTACATTGGGGCTTGGCAGGAACTGGATGTTCCTAATTAATTGAAATGCTCTCTGCCTCTCGGTCTCATCCTTGTGTTCTCTGAGTTCTAGGAATCGGAGGGTGGGTGGGGGGATGGATGGCTGGAAGTTGATTGCAAAAAGAGTTGATTACTGATTCTAACAATGACTGGAATCAGGAATCGGGAATCAGGACTCCTTCACAAGGAATCGGTTCCTGTCCTTTTTCATCAAGTTCATGTTTTGTGATTATGATTTCGCTGAGTGCACAAGTAGAAATTAGATCTTTTCATTCAAATTAGTGAGATATTTATCATTTTTGGTGCAAACAATAAATACACATTACTACATTTGTGTAAATGTGTTTTGTATCCCTTTGTCTCTTATTTTGAAATCGACTCTTGACTCCCGACTCCAGGAATTTAGGAATCATTTTTATATTTAAATGTGTGTCATTTAGCAGATTTCTGAACATTAACAGCCCTATTTAAAACAGACATTTTCCAGTTTACATGCACTTGTTTTCAACCACTCCACAAATTTCTTGTTAACAAACTATAGTTTTGGCAAGTCGGTTAGGACATCTACTTTGTGCATGACACAAGTCATTTTTCCAACAATTCTTTACAGATAGATTATTTCAATTAGAATTCATTGTATCACAATTCCAGTGGGTCAGAAGTTTACATACACTAAGTTGCCTGTGCCTTTAACCAGCTTGGAAAATTCCAGAAAATGATGTCATAGCTTTAGAAGCTTTTGATAGGCTAATTGACATCATTTGAGTCAATTGGAGGTGTACCTGTTGATGTATTTCAAGGCTTACCTTCAAAGTCTGTGCCTCTTCGCTTGACATCATGGGAAAATCAAAAGAAATCAGCCAAGACCTCAGAACAAATTGTAGACCTCGTCTGGTTCATCCTTGGGAGCAATTTCCAAATGCCTGAAGGTACCACGTTCATCTGTACAAACAATAGTACACAAGTATAAACACCATGGGACAACACAGCCGTCATACCGCTCAGGAAGGAGACGCGTTCTGTCTCCTAGAGATGAACGTACTTTGGTGCGAAACGTACAAATCAATCTCAGAACAACAGCAAAGGACCATTTGAAGATGCTGGAGGAAACAGGTACAAAAGTATCTATATCCACAGTAAAACGAGTCCTATATCGACATAACCTGAAAGACCGCTCAGCAAGGAAGAAGCCACTGCTCCTAAACTGCCATAAAAAGCCAGACTACGGTTTGCAACTGCACATGGGGAGAAAGATCGTACTTTTTAGAGAAATGTCCTCTGGTCTGATGAAACAAAAATAAAACTGTTCGGCCATAATGACCATCGTTATGTTTGGAGGAAAAAGGGTGAGGCTTGCAAGCCGAAGAACACCATCCCAACCGTGAAGCATGTGGGTGGCAGCATCATGTTGTGGGGGTGCTTTGCTGCAGGAGGGACTGGTGCACTTCACAAAATAGATGTCATCATGAGGCAGGAAAATTACGTGGATATTTTGAAGCAACATCTCAAGACATCAGTCAGGAAGTTAAAGCTTGGTCGCAAATGGGTCTTCCAAATGGACAATGACCCCAAGCATACTTCCAAAGTTGTTGCAAAGAAGACAACAAAGTCAAGGTATTGGAGTGACCATCACAAACCCTGACCTCAATCCTATAGAAAATTTGTGGGCAGAACTGAAAAAGCGTGTGCGAGCAAGGAGGCCTACAAACCTGACTCAGTTACACCAGCTCTGTCAGGAGGAAAGGGCCAAAATTCACTCAACTTATTGTGGGAAGCTTGTGGAAGGCTACCCGAAATGTTTGACCCAAGTTAAACAATTTAAAGGCAATGCTACCAAATACTAATTGAGTGTATGTAAACTTCTGACCCACTGGGAATGTGGTGAAAGAAATAAAAGCTTAAATAAATCATTCTTTCTACTATTATTCTAACACATTCTTAAAATAAAGTGGTGATCCTAACTGACCTAAGACAGGGACTTTTTACTAGGATTAAATGTCAGGAATTATGAAAAACTGAGTTTAAATGTATTTGACTAAGGTGTATGTTAACTTCCGACTTCAACTGTATATGCAGTCATTGTTAGACATACAGTACGATGCAATATTGTGTTTCTATCTGTCTAAAATCAAATGTACCCATCAACAACACCAAGGTTATTATAATCCTTCCATACTATCCCAGATTTAAAACCCAGTGACACTTTCTTGGAAAGTTCCGCTTATAACATGCTTATAAACATTAATACAATGTTTGTTAGCCATGGAACAGAGTTAATACATAGATAAGGTCTGTCGGTGTATGATTACAGGATTGCCACTTTTAATAAATAGTTTATATATAAACATGTATTTGTGTTAATAAATACATTCAAAAGGATATTTAGCTATGGTCAAGAAACTAATGATACATACAGTACCAGTCAGAAGTTTGGATACACCGACTCATTCAAGGATTTTCCTTCATTTGTACTATTTTCTCCATTGTAGAATAATAGTGAAGACATCAAAACTATGAAATAACACATATGGAATCATGTAGTAACCAAAAAAGTGTTAAACAAATCAAAATGTATTTTATATTTGAGATTCTTCAAAGTAGCCACCCTTTGCCTTGATGACAGCTCTGTACACTCTTGGCAATCTCTCAACCAGCTTCATGAGTGCTGCATCAAATGACCTGCCCTCCACAATCACCAGCCCAATTGAGATGATTTGGGATGAGTTGGACTGCAATGTGAAAGAAAAGCAGCCAACAAGTGCTCAGCATATGTGGGAACTCCTTCAAAACTGTTGGAAAAGCATTCCAAGTGAAGCTGGTTGAGAGAATACCAAGAGTGTGCAAAACTGTCATCAAGGAAAAGGGTGGCTGCTTTGAAGAATCTAAAATCATTTTTGTGGTTCCTACATTAATCCATGTGCTATTTCATAGTTTTGATGGCTTCACTATTATTCTTCAATGTAGAAAATAGTAAAACATTTAGAAAAATCCTTGAGTTGAGGCCAAACTTTTGACTGGTACTGTATATCTTTTGTTAAAGTGTCCAGTGTTTCCAGATTTCTATGAAATACGACCTGTAATTAATTACCATATGAATGAAATAGTTTTCCTTCCAAAAATGGTAGTTAAGTATGTTAAAAAGCTGTTTTTTTGTGTTTGAATGGTGTGGGCATACCCCTACAACAGAATCTTGTGGGAGTATACCAGTACTTCTATTCGTGCAAGTAGATCGCTTATTGGCCAGCTCATCCCTCTGAGGAGGATGACATCATCGTTTATGAGGAAATAGCAAGCATCGAAACGGTCTGTTTGAGAAACATTTTTTGAAGTGTTTTTTTCCCCCTCCAATTTATGCTTTGGCCATACATTTGTGTATAGGATAAGTCAACAACATTATTTTGGGTATGATTTAAAAGTGAAATTTTCACTGGACAGTTACTTTTAACAATGTGTTGCCCCTTAACATTAAGAATACATTTCTGTAATAAAGTCACAAGATCAAATGTGAAGAAATAATAAAAAGTAATGATCACAAAGTCGCTTCTTAAAATTTTATTTGTAAATGCATCTTGGGTAGAACAAAGAAAAAATATATAATATATTGATATGTTCTGAAATGTTTTGTTATGTACACTTTTAGGGTGTATACTAGAAATCTACACAACCACAAACTAAGGGTCCGGTTCAATCAGATCCGGATTAGCCGCCATCCACATAGCTGATGTTTTGACGGTGTCCGAGGTGGAACTGTGTTGGAGCTGTCAAATCCACAAGTGGCTCCTGGCATTATACCTAAAGGGGACATTGCCATTGGCTGCAAAGTCGCATTAAGAGAAATCCCATGCAGCCTTGTTTACAAGTTGGAACACTGGAATGCGAAATGGAATCTACACCTCTATTAGGCTGATAGAAATCCTTAATATTCTGTTGAATGATTTTCAATGAGCATCATTATTTCTTTATAGCCTAGACTTTCTCGTTCTGAACTTCTAATGCAAGTGGGATGGGTGTGGCTTCATGAAAAAGATAACAAGAGCAGCTGCTCAACGATTTGAGCGCTCCGACGCAGTTCAGACAACGCCAAAACATCAGCTATGCAGGTGTCGGCTATCGCCGATTAACGCTTGATCTGATTGAGGGCTCTATTCAATCCCCATCACAGAAGTTCAGCTTTACAGAGTGATTTAATTTCAAGGCAAGGTTCCTGTTTAGCGGAGACTGGATTCACGGTAAACACTGCATATGTCAGCTCAATCAGAAATGACGCTTCAGCTTCACAGATTGAATAGAGTCCTGAATCTTGGCCTTAAGATATGTTATTTCAATAGTCTTCTGTGTAGCTATGTACACTCTTGCATATGCACATGCATTCATAGGATGCGATAAAACACCTGTGTTTAAACAAGCATTAAAAATTCAAAAATTGAATGAAAGGAATTATGTACAATATAATGTACCCCTGCTTTTTATCTGCGAACATTACATTAACTATGCATGAACGGTGTCTCACACACCTTTCACAACAGGGCGTGGCGTACTTAACAAACAAGTCTCAAGAGCAAACAGGACATCAAGAATAATGACAACTGTGCCATGGCCTAATAAGTGTGTTATGACAACAGTTTCCAGAAGGCAGTTCTTCTGGTTGTTCAGCACCGTGGTGTAGTGGTATCCACATACATGATAACCTCACTCCAACATAACCGTGTGAGGGCATGAGCTTCTGGGGTATTCCAGTAACAGATCAGATTGTGGAGCTGATTTGAGGCAGATTTTGTGTCAACAGCAAAAAGGAGAGAAAAAGCTCATTGAGATTCAATTCCATGGACAGGATTAAAAGATTATGCATTTCCAATTCCCTTTCCTCATTCTCTCAAACCATATCACCATTAATCCATAAAACATGCCTGCAATGAATCACTTGTTATTTGACCATTTTGCCCCCCTAGTAAGGATGCTGTGGTGGGTTAAGGCCAGACAAGTGTCTTAAGAACAGCTTGAGCCACTGACACGAAAAAGACCAACAAATACACAACATGAGTTTAGAATAAAAAGCTGAATACAAAATCTAACACTGATTGGAAGGCTTTTTTTTACACATAAAACAATCAACAATCATATATGTGCGCAATTCTTTCTTTGTTCCATTCTTTTACTTTCATCCGCCTTGTCTCAGAATCTGAGCCGGGGAAGTTTTTCTGGAACTTGAGAAGAGTCCCAGTAGCTTATAGCGACATGTTCATATTTGTTATCAGTAGTTTATGTACAGAATTGACAATAAGCTCTGCCACTCCCTTTGAACCAACAGTGATGAATGAGTAAGCTATTCTTTACCCTCTGTCAATGAGCTATGAGTGACAAGGCAAAAAACAAGGAGAACTTTTCCGGGCAAACTTCAACCTGACTTGGATGAGGAATGTCAAAGACATTGGCACTTCTTAACAAGGTAAAAGGCAGTCATATCCAGGTAAAATAGAAACTCAAGGCTATTACTGAAGCAATTAACGCATTTCATCTCAAATGAAAACAATCTTTCATTGAAAAAGAAAATAAAGACTGAACAGAAAAACAAATAAAAAGAGTATGAAATACCAACAGCAATAAGAATCTCAAGAAACGTTGATTACTGAGAAGATGGTAAGTGTCATGTGTTGGTTTTGCTTTTGCTTTCAACAATAAATTATAGCACAAGACCACTGTTATAGATCTCTCTAAAAGGCAAGGCACACATAAATCTTCCATCTCCATCGCTCTCTCGACCCCTCTCTCTCTAGCTCTTTCTCTCTCTCTTGCTCTTTTTCTCTCTCTCTCTCTCTCTTGCTCTCTCTCTCTGGCTCTTTTTCTCTCTCTCCCCCCCGTAAGTCATACCACACTCTCACACAAGCACATTCACACAAATTCCATCTCACAGACACACATTCCGTGCTCCTTTGGACTGTGTCCATTGAAGAGTGATCCGGGTGTGGTCAGTTTGTTGTGCGCAGTGTCCGGCTTCGTGGAAAGCGGTGGACTTTGATGTGTTTTGACAGATGGTCACTGCGGGCAAATTTCTTCTCACACACTGGACACTGGTAGGGCTTGATCCCCGAGTGGGACCGCCGGTGTCGCGACAGCTCATCTGACCTCGAGAACCTGGGAGAGACGCAGATAGGAGAGAGATGTCAATGATGTTAAAATAGAACAGAATAAAACATTATTGTTTACATATGTAATGTGATATGTTTCTTTTCTTTGACATAGCAACAGACAAGAGAATTTGCTTTTAGTTTCATTCCATATTATTGTTAAACGTTGACAGTGATTCCGAAATGGTAAGATATACAGATTTGTCTACAGTCACGATAGTAAAAGTAATTTTACAGCACGAAGTTCACAGGAGACTGCTGAGGGGAGGACGGCTCATAATAATGAACCCTAAAGCAAGACTAGCAATGCTAAATAATTAGCTTAAAACACATGGCTCGGCTAAGCTTAAGGAATGGCAATACAAAAAAGGTTCATGCTAACTTAAAACACATTACCTTACCAGTGTTATGCAGATCATTGTTAGCTAGTTAGTGCTAGCTTAAAACCCAGGAATAAACCCTGGAGAAATGCTATGAGGAAATTCTAAATAGTTAGCGATAGCGTGAAACAGATGGATAAAGCTTAAGGCATGACAACTATTGGCCTCCCAGCAGTCTCTCACAAGCCTAGCTCTTTCTGTCTCCCAGATGTTACAGCCAGAGCTGACAGGATGACGAATTCATGCAATCTGGAGCCTGTGATTTAGCTGCGGAGTCGGTATAAAACCCACTTTACTATCTGTCACACACACATAAAACATGAGTCCCCAAACCACAAGGAAAGGAGAGAAGAGGTTTAGACTCAGCGAGCCAATCTCAGTAGATAGGCAACTACAGAAGGCCTTACAGCAGTGAAATAATGGCTTATAGTCAAATGATAGTAATAAAATAATAACATTGTTATTAATAACAGTCAGCTAATAATCAATTACAGTGCAGACATGTAAAAACCCTGTAAAGGGTGTTGAAAAGCGTTTATAAGTAGATTGTAGACAGTTTATACAAGAGTACGAATCTAGGGCAAACATTCAGAGCACATAATGACACAAGCTCTACTACTACTGCTCTAGTACTGGTGTACGGAGGCCCATGGTGGCGGCTAGAGAGTAGTAAAGTCTGTAGAGTAAGGTAGTTTCTCATCTTGGCCCTATCCTGTTCAACAGTCCTCTCACGTGTGGGCACACTACTACTAAGAACCCCCCCCCCCCCCCCCCCCCCCACGTCCTTGTGATGGAGTGAAATCGATGTCAACTCTAGATGAAATATGGGGAGATTTAATTAGATTTTGGTATTTGTGTGTGAGAAAGAGAGAGAGAGAAAAGGACACAGAGACTGTGTGCACATGAGTGTATAGTGTATGTTTGCGTGTGTGCGTGCATGCGTGCACACAACATTCCCATACCTGTACGTGTGTGTTTGCACGTGTATCTGTTCGCATGTGTGTCCCTCTTTCCAACTGTAAACATATCAGCCTCACATCGATCCTGCTCCCTTTTCAAGCAGTCTGCCAGCCTAGACGTTCCTATCACACAGTCATGCTATTCAGCACTTAGCCTTTTGTTCATCTCATTTCCACACCAGTTTCCATCAGACTGATTGTGTGTACAAAACTGAAACAGGCCCATCTTGCCCTACCTTCTCTCTCCCTCTCCTCCT
Organism: Oncorhynchus kisutch; assembly: GCF_002021735.2. NCBI lineage: Eukaryota > Metazoa > Chordata > Actinopteri > Salmoniformes > Salmonidae > Oncorhynchus > Oncorhynchus kisutch. Next base: position 63,623,283 of record NC_034178.2, read on the forward strand.
CCATTTACATTTCCCCACTCTCGCTCTCTTTCTTGCCCTACCTTCTCTCTCCCCCTATCCTTCTCTTCCTCCATTTATATTCCTTCACTCTCTCTTTTTATTGCCCTACCTTCTCTCTCCCTAAATCCGGTCTTTGTGTCCAGACAAGACCCATGTTGTAGGGATGAGATGCATTGCCTGGATAACTACTAGAGGGATTTTTGCTGCTCATCTACTGGGACAGACTATTACAAATACAATACAAGTACAATACAAATACAACACAATACAAAACAAACACAATACAAATACAATACAAATACAATACAAATACATTACAAATACATTACAAATACATTACAAATACAATACAAATACAATACAAATACATTACAAATACATTACAAATACACGGCCGCTGGCGGGTTGCCAAGTTGGTGCCAAGGTCATCATAAATAAATTGACTGATGCAGCGGCCTTTTCAGCAATAGACTGTAGATTGCTCACTGTGGAGAAGTGGACTGGAGTCCATGAATGATAGAGCATATCAGGTACGGACGGTAAGCTGTTTCTATACAAACTAATACTGCTGCATGGAGTGTGTAGACACATACAGCACATACACACATGCACTTGTAGTGGATGTGAAACTCGTCTGTAGCATGTTTGCTGGAAAACTTCAGTGACATCATACTTTCCCTGAGATCTTAAACTCTCATGGACAAATTTTGGTGGACAGATGAATCTGTCAAGACTCACATAGAATTATGTGATTATGAGCAGCAGTAGTTCCTGGTGTGGGGTTTTCGTCAATTATTATTTGAACGAATCAGGATTGGGCAAAGAAAGTTCTTATACTGGTGTGGTGATTTTCAAGCCTGTGTGCATATTATATAGTTTTCCACTTGATTCCACAGCCACAAAGTAAAAATAGTCTAAATTGTAAAAATTCATGAAATCCAAAAATGTGCTTTTTGGCCATGATAAACACAGGTGATATTAGTTTGGCAGATAGTTTCCGTTTGCAAGGCAAGACACTTCACTTCCTTCCCTTGCACAAAGGTAATCACACTTGTTAACGGCAATCCCCCCAGAAGTAAAAAAAAGAAATGACAATCTTCTGCGAGATAACTTTACTTCTAAGTAAGCGAGATTACTTAGATCTGAAGACAAACGTCACTCACGAAGTGACAGACTAATCTTTTGCTCTATTGGCATACATGGTTGGTTTGAATTGCGTGTGATGTTGTTTAAAACATTACAAATTCTATCCCTGCTCAGGGCACAACAGAATGCACTCTGTTACACACACACACTAACACACACGTTACCTCGTCCACCTCTTTGTAAGTACAGTCACAATTCACATATCCCTACTTGTACTTTGTCCATGTGTTAGCCACCTATACTCAGTAAGGTCTTTGCAGGTCAGAGCATATCGATGCATTCCCCCCTGGCTTACAAAGCCAAAGCTTACACTCTGTCACTCTCTCCGACTGACCCTGTGTCCTCAGGAAATCAGGCAGCTGAGTGCCAAGAGTCACACACTCCATCACACTCTCTCTCTCTCTCTCTCACACACACACACTCACTCACCAACACTCTCACGCATGCACACTCATCAATGCGAGCTCAAACACACACATACAAACACACACGGTTGAAAACTGACACCCCTATTCAGATCATGACCAGCCTGATCACTACAAATAGACTTCCATATCAGACATTTGAAAAGGTCCTGAAAACATCACTATATACATTCCTCAGCTCTCACAAAAAAAGAACATCAATTGCCCAACACTGGGTGCGAACTCATGATGTTCAGTGCCAAAGTGTGCTGCTCAGACCAATGCATCAGCGCAGTTTACAATGCTCTCGCAAGCCTTGAGGATACTTGATAATACTTGATGGTAATAGCATGTCGTTTTTTAAATATTTTGTTTTAAGTCTTCCCAAACCATAGCCCTAACCTTAACTACTCGGAATCAAAGGATAAACTGTTAACATTTGACTTGTTTCTGTTATTATCATGTAAACACACAGAACTAACCCCAAAACAGACTCCATTTTGATGGATACAATGAGATCTTGTTGATGAAGACATCCATAGACACTCTTTCTGACACACACACACTCTGCCGTAGCCACTGGACAGCTGTGGACTCACAACAGGAGGTGCTCATGTGGCCTCGACCCAAATGCTTCGGTTAGTTTTAGTTTCCACCAGTGGAAATATGACACCAACACCATTCTCACATATCCCAGATATCTCATGCCTGACAAAAGTGTGAATCTGAGGGAACACATTTATATCTTTTGACAAACCTCTAATTAAAACTTTGATCGCAGCCTGACAGCCATCACCTTCTATTTTCTGACCATACTGTAGTTGTTTTTGCAAGTCTTGCCCATTGTGCTATTAGCCAAGAATGTTTGTACCATGTTTTGTGCTGCTGCCATGTTGTGTTGCTACCGTGTTGTTGTCATGTGTTGCTACCATGCTGTGTTGTCATGTGTTGCTGCCATGCTGTGCTGTTGTCTTAGGTCTATCTTTATGTAGTGTTGTATCTCTTGTCATGATGTGTGTTTTGTCCTATATTTATATTTTTTTATCCCAGCCCCCATCGGAGAGGCCTTTTGCCTTTTGGTGGGCCATCATTGTAAATAAGAATTTGTTCTTCACTGACTTGCCTAAATAAAGGTTAAATAAATCAAATAAATACAAGTCAAATGCGTTCCATTTCTTAAAGAGACATCGTCTTGATTATAAGTACTTACCAGGAAGTCCCCAAAGGGAATATCACTGAGTGGTAGACAAGTGAAAGGATTCACAGAGCTGCTACTGTGGCGACTAAATTGTGACGCTGCAGTGAAGGAATAGCATGTCGAGTGATCGCCAATTAGCCAAAATGAAACAAGCAACTCAAATCCATGTTAACCAGAAGGAATGCTGCACCTACTCTGAAAGCTTGATGCTGTGAGAGAGGAAGTCTTTAAGGCTGAATCTCAAATGGCACCCTATTCCCTGGTCAAAAATAGTGTACTATGTAGGGAATAGGGTGCCATCTGGGACGCACATTAAGCAATATTATCTGAAGGGGCCTCTGGATCCTGTGAAGTCTCACTTTAAGCCACTCACTGGCGCTAATTGATGACCTCATCGGACTGGTCAATTTGGGTGCCAGTCACAGTCTGTGGTACAAAAGCTGCCTTCAATTGAGAAACATGACACCCAGCTTGTACTGTAAAGTGAACTTCCCTGCTAACAACAATGAGTTGTTAGGACGTCCCCGGGACATCACAAAATAGTTGCCTAATGTCATCAGGATGTTGTGTCATGATCCCCTTGAGGTTTTGTCTAGTTCCCGGTTTGTCCTGGGGACATTTTTAGGATGTTCTTGGGACATTGTGTCATGGTCCCCTGGAGGTTTTTCTATAGTTCCCAGTTTACTGGGGCGTAAGGTAGCCTCGTGGTCAGAGCGTTGGACTTGTAACCGAAAGGTTGCAAGATCTGAATCCCCGAACTGACAAGGTAAGAATCTGTCGTTCTGCCCCTGAACAAGGCAGTTAACCCCGTGTTCCTAGGTCGTCATTGAAAATAAGAATTTGTTCTTAACTGACTTGCCTAGTTAAATAAAGGTAAAAAAAATTACTGATGGTCTCAAATAAATGTTCTCCCCCCCAAAAAATGAATTAAACGTTCTACCATGGTCCATCAAGACCCTGACTGGTAAACCACTGATCCATTCACAGCTCTTTGTCTTTTGGCAATGCTTGGGACACCCACACACAAACTGTGCTTTTAACAACTTACATATATTACACTGTGTATGTTTATTCATACAGTAATGATTATTTTACATGTCCTCACCTGGGATTTGCACGGACAATCTCTTGGTTCACAGTGTTCCGATTGCCCTGCTTTGCCACCATGTCTGTATCAATGACTGATTTCACCTCTAGTCCTATTACTACCCTTCGCAAATCATAGCTCTGTTAAAAATACACCCACGAAAAACGATGATATCTATCATAGTGATTCAGCAGTAACATTAAAACAGAACAATATGCCCCACCAACATCAGACAACTATATTAACAATCCAAACTCAAATTTCTGAAATAAGTAAATCAATGAGAGAATAGTCAGATTAACTGATAATTACAATAGCAGTAGAGATCGCACTCCTTTGCTAGGAGCAGAGATGTATTATAGGTAATGAATGTGTCTGGGAAATTGTACAGCTTTTGTGGCACAGCATAAAGAGTAGTATACCTCAAATCCAAAGGATGTGAGATCAAATCCCAGGTGGGATCACATTGAAAAGTCAGTATGAAGTGATCATGTAACAATATTGTTTATATATTTTTACACTATTTTAGCTGAACAGCGTACAACTTACCTTAAAACTCAGATCCCGTTTCATTACTTATAATGGTTTGGGACACCTAGGACAATCGGGGGAGCATCAGAGGACCATGATACAACGTCCTAAGAACTTCCTAAAACATATTTGGGGACGTCCCCAGGTCCCCCAAAGAACGTTCCCTTGGGACCATCACCCAAAGCCCTAAGAACGAGTACAATGAAATTCCTGAGAATGTCCTAAAAAGATCTGATTTGGTCCTCAGTGATGTCCAGGGAACTAGACAAAGGTCCCTCAGAGAACGTTCCCTTGGGACCAATACACAACGTTCTTAGAACGTTCTCAGAACGTCAGAGGGATATTGTTGTGCCAAAACCCATAAGGGACGTAATGGGAATGTCGCTGAATGTCCTCAAGACATTTGCTGGGTTGTCCCATTGACATATCATTTCCCCAATGTGTCCAGAAAGGCCAAACGATAACAACAAGGGATAATACCCCCTCCATATCTCAGACATGCTTGTGAAAGCTTGGGCTCACTGACTAGTCACTCACCCTAAGCATTCTTTATACAACCTGCCGTAACCTAGCAATGTCATTCAAATCTCGAGACAGGATGTCTTAAACTCTTTAACTTCAAAACCCTGCCAAATACAATTCTGATAACGTGTGATGAGATCATTGCAGCTATCGTAATTCATTATGAAGATTCATCAATTTATGTGCTCAGTGGTGTATGTTTTCTATTGGTATATGTCTACTAACTTGAATGTCTAAAGGCCTTTAGGCATAGCAAATCCATAAAATGATGATGATCATCATCGTAGTCAACGAGCACCCACTCACCTCCATCCACAGCCTGGCCAGGTGCAGGCGAAGGGCTTCTCTCCTGTGTGTCTCCGGAGGTGAGCTTTCAGGTGGCTGCTCTTGGTGTACATCTTGGTACAGCTGGGGAAAGTGCATTTGTGCATTTTGATGAGGTCCGCCACAGGGTTCTTCTGAAACTGCTGACCCCCCACATGGAGCCCTTGGCCCTGGACCCCAACCAGCACCTCCCCGAGGCCCAGGGGCTTGGCTGCAATGGGCACTGGAGCGATGCGCACAAACTTGGAGGAGACATTAAGGCTGGTGGAGGGCAGCAGCTGGGGAACCAAGGCGAAGGTCTGCCCCTGGATGTTGACCAGCAGCTGGGCAATTTTGATATCTGATGCCGGCTGAGGGGGAGGCTGGACGACTTGGGGAGGATGATGAGGAGCCGTGGAACTGGGTTCCTTTTTGATCTGCATGGGCTGGATCTGCAGGATGACCGGCATCCCACTGCTGCCACGGTTTGCAAAGCTCTCTGTTGTCCCAAGCCTGCTGGATAATGAATCACTCTTGGACCTGTCTTCGTGCAGACCTTCTATGGACTCCTGTGCCAACAAGGCCGGTGTGATTTTGGTCTCGGTGGTGGTGGCGGCATTCTCGGTAAACACAGTTTGGTCTGAATGCTTGGCCTCGGGCTCCAGCCTTGGCCCTGGGGATGAGGACTCCCTGTACACCTCCAGTCCCACCCCCAAACCCATGATCTCCTCCAGACCCAGCCCCAGCGCCCCCTCCCGGGCCTCCTGCTTCATGGATGACACCACCTCCATGTTCTCCTCCAGGAACTCCTCTATCTCCTCCAATGTGGGCTGGAAGGATGACTGCTCCATGTCCACCAAGGACCAGACAGAGAAGTCCACACTCTCCTCCTTCAAGGCCTCTGGATGGGGGTGGGATGGCTCATCCCTCTGTGAGTCCCACAGAGGGGTGGGCAGTGACATGGGGATGGCCGTCGCAGTCCCTGCTCCGCCTAGGGAGGTCTGGGACAGCAGGAAGTCCAGGATGCTGTCTGAACTCTCGGCGCTGGAGCTGCTGCCATAGCTGGAGCTGAGCACTTGGGAGTCGGGGCTAGAACAGGAGCGAGGGCTTGACGACTCGCTCAGGTCATCCTCGGAGAAGGGCGAGGGCATCACCTGGTAGGTCCCTGCATCCGTCACCATGTCCGACAGGTGATACACCGAAGGGGCGCTATCGTAAGTTAAGAAAGTCTCCTCGCCGCTCACTAGTAAGTTATCCACCATTCCTGGCTATGGGCCAAGAGAATGTCACTCCACTTTGTGTTGAAAATTGTCTTACTGATATAACAGTTTGTTAGGGTTATTCCTCTTGTTGTCGGGAAACTGTCAACAAATAAACCCCAGAAGGGGTCACCACAGCAAGGTCACGCTTCGCAGAAAAAAAATAGAGAAACACCTGTTGTTCTCTCTCAGGATAAAAAAGAAGAATGCTTCGGTAGGAAAATACTTTAATTCCAAGGTTTCCAGCCAGGATATATCTAGACAAACACCCATTAGGAGAGAAGAAGAGAGAGAAGATTACTAAACTGAGTTTTGAGATTAATACATTTTATACATAGTAATGCATGTCACTGTAAGAACACACAGACAAGAGTCTACAGGCAAAAGAACAGAGGCAAGACCTACTGTAAAGACAAGTCATGAATCACCAATGCACCACTTGTGAAACAAATGATCTTCCGCCTTTCTGTTCCTGGCTTGCATGTTCAAAATATGGAATGCTGTGCCTGTTTCCATTTCAAGTTCACACGCGGTTGGCGTGAGAGCTGAAGTGGTTACCAGAGAGCATAGGCGGCTATCGCATTCCTTTACTTGTATTTCTGATTAAAAACTATTCAAAATAACTTGATGAATGCACTCTGTTACACACACACACACACACACACACTAACACACACACAACAGTACAATGGGCAAGACTTGAAAAAACAACTACAGTATAGTCAGAAAATAGAAGGTGAATGCTGTCAGGTCAAAATATATAAATGTGTTCCCTCAGATTCACACTTTTGTCAGGCATGAGATATCTGGGATATGTGAGAATGGCGAAGGAGTCATATTTCCACTGATGGAAACTAAAACGAATGGAAGCATTTGGGTCGAGGCCACATGAGCACCTCCTGTTGTGAGTCCACAGCTGTGCAGTGGCTGCTGCAGAGTGTGTGTGTCAGAAAGAGTGTCTATGGATGCAATGGAAATTATTCCTGCCAAAGCACACCTTCGCCTCACACATTTAGGCTACATTTAAATAAGTGTTGTGTGCATTTTTGAAATCAAATTAACTTATTTAATATTCTGTCATTTGAACAAATGTTTTAGTTAACTATAGGGAATCGTTTTAATATATTTTATCTTACAAAACGTTGCCGTTTTTTTTTCATATCTAATTTGCAAAATCCATGCAGCGTTGACCCCCAGCCACCCACACACACAAAAAAACTGGCAAAGCTTAGATGGTCATCAATGTCTGACCGTCTGTCCCCTTCTCTGGGCCTCTTGGCTCAGTGACCGACAATAAACCTCCAAAGGAACCGTCAACATTATTAAAATAACACGGCGTGAGGCAGCCGTGAGCACTGCGCTCCTAATAGTGCATAAATTACCTGTCATGCTGTTTATAACACTCAAACCGCAATAAATCAACACCAATCGCGTGTAGTGGAATGACACGCGATTATCGCGTCATTATTATTATTTAATTACATGTTTTATTTTTACTCGTTGGGAAGCAACATTTTCACGGTATACAACTGTTCTCTTCGGCGCATGTGACAAATCAAATTACATTTGATTAGATTTTTTTCTGCTTGACCACTTATCTTGTTCACGACAAATAAAATGTGTTGTCATTAGATTTGTTTCTGCTTGACCGTTTATCTTGTTCATAGATTATAATCAAATCTGGTTTTATTTGTCACATGCACCGAATAAAAAACAGTAAATCAGGGCTTTTATGATCCCTATTAGTCAAGCCACGTGTGCATCAAAACATTATTCAGCCATTACATGCTATTACATAACAAACACTGAATAATTACAACATAATCATTGAGAATATTTTAAAACAAGAGTTAACACAAATGAGCGTATATAGGCGATCAAATGTAAATCAAATGCAAAGCAATTTATACACCGTAGGCTAGGCTTACATCTCTACCGATTACTGGCGAAAAAGTATAATTTTTAAACTTCCCCTTGTCTCATTTTATCATAACTCATAACCGTCAACATATTGATTCTAGTTTTGAAGCAAACGATCACATCTTCTGCCCATCCCGTGGCATAGGATGCGCAATTAAGTGCAGCTTCACCGCTACAACGTAAACATGTTTTCGTCCAGCGGTGCGTGCTGCAGAATGGTCATAGGTTGGAGGAACGAACACACGCCCACGATCTCTTGCAGAACCCATTCATTCTCAAGGAAAAGATGCGGTAAAACTCCATCTTACCTTTTTCAATAAAGCATTTACAAATCCCTTATTTTATCCCAATGCATTGTCTTTCCTTTGCATTTGATGGGGAATCTCTATCTCGAATGCATGGTTTGTCCTTGAGACTTGCCTACCAGAACCGTTCAGACTGATTAGCAGCGAGGCAGAGTAGTTGTACTATATTACCGTCACATGACTGCTGGTGTACGTGTGTGTGTGTTATATGAGTCAACATAAGAGGTTGGATCTGAAGGCTCGACCCAGCTCTGTGCAGCAATTGGCCAACGAAGCGCGAAGGCTGGTCTCTGGATATGTCAATCAGGTTGCGTACGCCTACATGTGGGATGTTTAGTGACAGAGGACAGGTCCATTTCCAAGTGTTTCTCCCTTCCTTATCTGCCCATCGCACGAGGAGCAGATACAACTGTTGCAGTAAATTGAGACGGGGGAAGTTGACCGATTGTAGCCTATTTTCAGGAGGTTCCTATGACCCCAATAGAAAGCAACATAACAATTGATCATGGATGGAAAATTGACTTGGTTGTGAAAATAATCAATTTAATCAATTTAATTTGATTGAATCTTTGCTTAACTAGGCAAGTCAGTTAAGAACACATTTTTATTTACAATGATGGCCTACCAAAAGGCAAAAGGCCTCCTGTGGACGGGGGTCTGGGATGAAAATAAATAAAGAAATACAATAGAAATATAGGATAAAACACACATCACATCAAGAGAGACAACACAACACTACATAAAGAGAGACATAAGACAACATAGCAAGGCAGCAACACATGAAAACACAGCATGGTAGCAACACAACATGACAACAACATGGTAGCAACACAACATGACAACAACATGGTAGCAACACAACATGGCAACAACATGGTAGCAACACAACATGGCAACAACATGGTAGCAACACAACATGGGAACAACATGGTAGCAACACAACATGGCAACAACATGGTAGCAACACAACATGGCAACAACATGGTAGCAACACAACATGGCAACAACATGGTAGCAACACAACATGGCAACAACATGGTAGCAACACAACATGGCAACAACATGGTAGCAACACAACATGACAACAACATGGTAGCAACACAACATGGCAACAACATGGTAGCAACACAACATGGCAACAACATGGTAGCAACACAACATGGCAACAACATGGTAGCAACACAACATGACAACAACATGGTAGCAACACAACATGGCAACAACATGGTAGCAACACAACATGACAACAACATGGTAGCAACACAACATGGCAGCAGCACAAAACATGGTACAAACATCCAGTTTGAGAGTTTGTTGCAGCTTGTTCCAGTCGCTAGCTGCAGCGAACTGAAAAGAGGAGCAACCCAGGGATGTGTGCGCTTTGGGGACCTTTAACAGAATATGACTGGCAGAATGCATCGAGTTCATTTGAGTTCATTTTATAACATTTCAATTCAATTATTTTGCTTTCCTCTAAAGGAGCTCACCACACAGTGTTCTCATTAGGCTATCAAACTGCTGGAATAACTGAATATGTTGTTTAATGTTATTACAATGTAATGTTATTACATTGTTACAATCATCCTCTCTGTCCATGCAATATTGATACACCAAAACATTGAATGTGAAGTACTGTAATATGCATTTCTAACACAGTGGACTAGTACTGTGTGGTATTACTTATTGTGAATGAACTTGACAAATGTCATACACAACAGTATCAAGATGCCCTGTTCTACTAGAGCCGATTCAGACGTAGGAAATGTACACGTTCCTATGCACGCCTTTCCTACGCATTTCTCAGTAGTTGGTATTCAGACACCATATGCTGGTGCATAACAGGTTCCCTGGCGCGTGCTGAATAAATTTAATTCAACCTCTGAAAACCCTCTCACTTGCTGGCCAACAGATTTTCTCCTGTAGTTTTCATTCAATAGTGTTTTCAGTACATTTAGGTAAAGCCATCCCTTAAAAGGTGCAATTCAGTCCATATTTGGACTTATAAATCCACAGATTGTTGAAGAACATAACTTATAAATGACTCATGACCTTAGTTCAACTGCCGTACCCTATCAGAACCAAAAATATAAGCTTGTTATACTCCAATGTTTGAAAACTAGGTAAACAAACACAAGATAGCCTCACAGCATGCGTCCATAGCTCTGTCTATGAATCAGCTTTTTACCGAAACAGGGGTGGGGAGCCCACTTTGTTTTTGTTTCAACTGCTGATTGACACTTTAAATTGGGTGTACCTTGAATTTAGATTTTCTGGACAGACTCACTAGAGTTTATGGAGAGAAGGGTTCAGAATTTTAGGGATCGATGAACAAAAGTCATATAAATGTTTTAATGTTCTGTTTTTATTTAACCTTTATTTAACTAGGCAAGTTAAATATATACAATCTATAAATGCATAACAAATACAGTGTATTGATTCAATACATGCATATTTGTCTCTGTTTCACCACCAATTGGGAGATTTAAAATGACTCTGATCTTGTAGATTATTTAGAGTAAGGAAAATATTTATTCATCATAAAAAAACAGGTTTGGAGAGCCTTTACGCACAAAATATATAAATGCATAAAAACAGGTTTGGAGAGCCTTTACGCACAAAATATATAAATGCATAAAAACAGGTTTGGAGAGCCTTTACGCACAAAATATATAAATGCATAAAAACAGGTTTGGAGAGCCTTTACGCACAAAATATATAAATGCATAAAAACAGGTTTGGAGAGCCTTTACGCACAAAATATATAAATGCATAAAAACAGGTTTGGAGAGCCTTTACGCACAAAATATATAAATGCATAAAAACAGGTTTGGAGAGCCTTTACGCACAAAATATATAAATGCATAAAAACAGGTTTGGAGAGCCTTTACGCACAAAATATATAAATGCATAAAAACAGGTTTGGAGAGCCTTTACGCACAAAATATATAAATGCATAAAAACAGGTTTGGAGAGCCTTTACGCACAAAATATATAAATGCATAAAAACAGGTTTGGAGAGCCTTTACGCACAAAATATATAAATGCATAAAAACAGGTTTGGAGAGCCTTTACGCACAAAATATATAAATGCATAAAAACAGGTTTGGAGAGCCTTTACGCACAAAATATATAAATGCATAAAAACAGGTTTGGAGAGCCTTTACGCACAAAATATATAAATGCATAAAAACAGGTTTGGAGAGCCTTTACGCACAAAATATATAAATGCATAAAAACAGGTTTGGAGAGCCTTTACGCACAAAATATATAAATGCATAAAAACAGGTTTGGAGAGCCTTTACGCACAAAATATATAAATGCATAAAAACAGGTTTGGAGAGCCTTTACGCACAAAATATATAAATGCATAAAAACAGGTTTGGAGAGCCTTTACGCACAAAATATATAAATGCATAAAAACAGGTTTGGAGAGCCTTTACGCACAAAATATATAAATGCATAAAAACAGGTTTGGAGAGCCTTTACGCACAAAATATATAAATGCATAAAAACAGGTTTGGAGAGCCTTTACGCACAAAATATATAAATGCATAAAAACAGGTTTGGAGAGCCTTTACGCACAAAATATATAAATGCATAAAAACAGGTTTGGAGAGCCTTTACGCACAAAATATATAAATGCATAAAAACAGGTTTGGAGAGCCTTTACGCACAAAATATATAAATGCATAAAAACAGGTTTGGAGAGCCTTTACGCACAAAATATATAAATGCATAAAAACAGGTTTGGAGAGCCTTTTACGCACAAAATATATAAATGCATAAAAACAGGTTTGGAGAGCCTTTACGCACAAAATATATAAATGCATAAAAACAGGTTTGGAGAGCCTTTACGCACAAAATATATAAATGCATAAAAACAGGTTTGGAGAGCCTTTACGCACAAAATATATAAATGCATAAAAACAGGTTTGGAGAGCCTTTACGCACAAAATATATAAATGCATAAAAACAGGTTTGGAGAGCCTTTACGCACAAAATATATAAATGCATAAAAACAGGTTTGGAGAGCCTTTACGCACAAAATATATAAATGCATAAAAACAGGTTTGGAGAGCCTTTACGCACAAAATATATAAATGCATAAAAACAGGTTTGGAGAGCCTTTACGCACAAAATATATAAATGCATAAAAACAGGTTTGGAGAGCCTTTACGCACAAAATATATAAATGCATAAAAACAGGTTTGGAGAGCCTTTACGCACAAAATATATAAATGCATAAAAATAGGTTTGGAGAGCCTTTACGCACAAAATATATAAATGCATAAAAATAGGTTTGGAGAGCCTTTACGCACAAAATATATAAATGCATAAAAACAGGTTTGGAGAGCCTTTACGCACAAAATATATAAATGCATAAAAACAGGTTTGGAGAGCCTTTACGCACAAAATATATAAATGCATAAAAACAGGTTTGGAGAGCCTTTACGCACAAAATATATAAATGCATAAAAACAGGTTTGGAGAGCCTTTACGCACAAAATATATAAATGCATAAAAACAGGTTTGGAGAGCCTTTACGCACAAAATATATAAATGCATAAAAACAGGTTTGGAGAGCCTTTACGCACAAAATATATAAATGCATAAAAACAGGTTTGGAGAGCCTTTACGCACAAAATATATAAATGCATAAAAACAGGTTTGGAGAGCCTTTACGCACAAAATATATAAATGCATAAAAACAGGTTTGGAGAGCCTTTACGCACAAAATATATAAATGCATAAAAACAGGTTTGGAGAGCCTTTACGCACAAAATATATAAATGCATAAAAACAGGTTTGGAGAGCCTTTACGCACAAAATATATAAATGCATAAAAACAGGTTTGGAGAGCCTTTACGCACAAAATATATAAATGCATAAAAACAGGTTTGGAGAGCCTTTACGCACAAAATATATAAATGCATAAAAACAGGTTTGGAGAGCCTTTACGCACAAAATATATAAATGCATAAAAACAGGTTTGGAGAGCCTTTACGCACAAAATATATAAATGCATAAAAACAGGTTTGGAGAGCCTTTACGCACAAAATATATAAATGCATAAAAACAGGGTTGGAGAGCCTTTACGCACAAAATATATAAATGCATAAAAACAGGTTTGGAGAGCCTTTACGCACAAAATATATAAATGCATAAAAACAGGTTTGGAGAGCCTTTACGCACAAAATATATAAATGCATAAAAACAGGTTTGGAGAGCCTTTACGCACAAAATATATAAATGCATAAAAACAGGTTTGGAGAGCCTTTACGCACAAAATATATAAATGCATAAAAACAGGTTTGGAGAGCCTTTACGCACAAAATATATAAATGCATAAAAACAGGTTTGGAGAGCCTTTACGCACAAAATATATAAATGCATAAAAACAGGTTTGGAGAGCCTTTACGCACAAAATATATAAATGCATAAAAACAGGTTTGGAGAGCCTTTACGCACAAAATATATAAATGCATAAAAACAGGTTTGGAGAGCCTTTACGCACAAAATATATAAATGCATAAAAACAGGTTTGGAGAGCCTTTACGCACAAAATATATAAATGCATAAAAACAGGTTTGGAGAGCCTTTACGCACAAAATATATAAATGCATAAAAGATACAGTGGATTGATTAATCCTGAATGTTCCATATTCAAGTTCAATCGATGAAATATTGGAAAGTGATAAAAGTGTCCAATAGGGGTTGATCAGAAGTCCTATAAATCTCCCCTAATAATCCTCACTAATCATGGAACTGTGACGACAACGGTCCAGTCGTGAACCGTGTGTCAGGCTCCAGGTTTAAACTGCTACAGATGTTCTGCGTATCATAATGATTCAAATAGGCCACATGTTATAAATTATTGCACGACTTGTAATACATTAGCCTAATATAATCCACAATTGCTAGCGATCCTCAGGAACAACCACACAAATGTGAAAGAGAAAGGAAAGGCAAACTAATGATGTCATGGAATGAGGCACATGTAAGGAAACTAACTCTAAAGTATCAGTTATGTGGGTATAAATGACGATGGCTACCAATAGTGGCTAATATTTAACACGATACAATTTTGAAATATTAAGTGAAAAGTCTGGGCATATAATTAAAACCTTAGAAAAATCATAAATCAGCAGGTTTGGCGCTATACTGTTAATTGCTCATGCCTACAGAGGCCTATAGCTTGGGGTTTCACCCTGCAAGGCCAGCATTTCATAAACTTCACTGTGGAAAACGCGATATGTTGATATGCTTCAGTTTGCTGCCATATGACTAGTTTACCATTTATCTACGGTGATCATACGGTAAAATAGATCTAAAACAATTGTGATTTATATTCACAATCCTGTTATCCAAACAACTTACTCATTTACCTAGCTCCTATCAATTAGTTAATGACAGAGCATGGAGAAGGGTAATTTCTATCGGAAAAAAAATTAAGTACATGTTGTTCCACTTGGAACCGACCTTATTCATCGTTTCATCAAATGTAAAGTTGGGAATTAAGTCAAAATCAGAATACAGCGTATCTGTAGATGCACCTCTGCCACACCGCCATTCCTTTGACCTCCACCCCGATAGAATAGCTGACTGAAACACGCTTTGCCTCATGCCTAAATTCAAGGTCAGAATACGGGTAGAGAGAAAAGTAGATAAAAAGGGAATTAAGTTCCATTTAGGGGAGCATTACTCAGATCTGAATCGGCCCCCTAGAGAAGTTACTATAGGTCAATGACCTCAGATATGCTAATGACCACAAATCAACACAACACTCTCCTTTAAAAATAAACTTGCTTCAAGTTCAGTTACAAAGAGAGGAACCCATACTCAGGAGGAATGTAGGCCGACCAGTGCAGCCAGGCGTACTCCAACAGGATGTTTCAAAAGCATTAGAATACTCTTGACCGTGCCTGTTTGTTTTGTCAGTGTCTGCAGCATCCTGAGAGAAACACATGACAGGGGAGCAAGTTATTCTGGGACACAGTGAGAGTTTTGTTTACATTTCCACAACGCCTAGAGGAGGAGGAGAGTGAAAATAGATATCTTGGGCGTCCTGAAAATTACACATTTGCTTTCTCTCGCTGTTGATATATTGTTTGTGGTGGATAGAATACAGTGCATCACATGTATTACCTGGATAATTCTCCATTATCTCTCCCTTTAGAGGAAACAACAACTGACATATATTGGAATAAGCAGTTAATGACCACAGTTTATATTTATTCTACATTGATATATTTCTACGGTATATATTTCTTCTACATAAATATATTTCTATACAGTATATCTTTCTGTACTTTAATCGACCCTCTGAGGCCTATGGACATTACACAGTAACACTCTCTCTCTCTCATCAGCTCCAGTGAAGTACACAGAATGGGACCTGACTGCTGTCACAGTCTGTCAGTGGTGGTCTGGCTGGTAGGAATGTATTAGTGTGAATGTAATACTGTGTTGTAGGACATGCCAGCCTGTCTGGAAGGCAAACAGCAGGCCCTTGCTGACCTGCCCTGTCCTAATCCACAAATCAAACAGCTAGGAGACCTGTTGAGATTGTCGTCCCGCCCGTGGTCACTCCCTAGATTAGGTCTGGGTCATGTTCATTAGATGCCAAACGTACTGATACAGGACTGAAACAGGAGTGACTGCCTGGATTTGTCCAATAAGAAATGCAAATTTTTACTTTTCATTGCAAAACTTGAACAAACTTTTCATGCCCTATTGAATATGACCTCGAGGGATGTAAAGGGGAGTCGAGAGCGGCGTAGAGCAATGGATTAGTCGCTTTGCCTTTGGCCTACTTCCTGGACCTCGAGGGATCGGACTGAGCTCATATTTAGAGCCAGAAAATGTTGGTTAACGTTTCAAACTGACTGTATCCCTAATGACGGGCCTGACGATAGGCTACAGTTGAACTGTGGCCAAATATGTTGACATACAGTATATGACATGGTGTGGACAAGGAGATGTCCTAATAACATATATGTGTTAATACACTGCTCAAAAAAATAAAGGGAACACTTAAACAACACAATGTAACTCCAAGTCAATCACACTTCTGTGAAATCAAACTGTCCACTTAGGAAGCAACACTGATTGACAATAAATTTCACATGCTGTTGTGCAAATGGAATAGACAACAGGTGGAAATTATAGGCAATTAGCAAGACACCCCCAATAAAGGAGGTGGTGACCACAGACCACTTCTCAGTTCCTATGCTTCCTGGCTGATGTTTTGGTCACTTTTGAATGCTGGCGGTGCTTTCACTCTAGTGGTAGCATGAGACGGAGTCTACAACCCACACAAGTGGCTCAGGTAGTGCAGCTCATCCAGGATGGTACATCAATGCGAGCTGTGGCAAGAAGGTTTGCTGTGTCTGTCAGCGTAGTGTCCAGAGCATGGAGGCGCTACCAGGAGACAGGCCAGTACATCAAGAGACGTGGAGGAGGGCGTAGGAGGGCAACAACCCAGCAGCAGGACCGCTACCTTCGCCTTTGTGCAAGGAGGAGCAGGAGGAGCACTGCCAGAGCCCTGCAAAATGACCTCCAGCAGGCCACAAATGTGCATGTGTCTGCTCAAACAGTCAGAAACAGACTCCATGAGGGTGGTATGAGGGCCCGACGTCCACAGGTGGGGGTTGTGCTTACAGCCCAACACCGTGCAGGACCTTTGGCATTTGCCAGAGAACACCAAGATTGGCAAATTCGCCACTGGCGCCCTGTGCTCTTCATAGATGAAAGCAGGTTCACACTGAGCACATGTGACAGACGTGACAGAGTCTGGAGACACCGTGGAGAACATTCTGCTGCCTGCAACATCCTCCAGCATGACCGGTTTGGCGGTGGGTCAGTCATGGTGTGGGGTGGCATTTCTTTGGGGGGCCGCACATCCCTTCATGTGCTCACCAGAGGTAGCCTGACTTCCATTAGGTACCGAGATGAGATCCTCAGACCCCTTGTGAGACCATATGCTGGTGCGCTTGGCCCTGGGTTCCTCCTAATGCAAGACAATGCTAGACCTCATGTGGCTGGAGTGTGTCAGCAGTTCCTGCTAGAGGAAGGCATTGATGCTATGGACTGGCCCGCCCATTACCTAGACCTGAATCCAATTGAGCACATCTGGGACATCATGTCCCGCTCCATCCACCAACGCCACGTTGCACCACAGACTGTCCAGACATGCCCAGGTGTTGTAGGGAGGCCATACAGGCATGTGGAGGCCACACACACTACTGAGCCTCATTTTGACTTGTTTTAAGGACATTACATCAAAGTTGGATCAGCCTGTAGTGTGGTTTTCCACTTCAATTTTGAGTGTGACTCCAAATCCAGACCTCCATGGGTTGATAAATTTGATTTCCATTGATAATTTGTGTGTGATTTTGTTGTCAGCACATTCAACTATGTAAAGAAAAAAGTATTTAATAAGAATCTTTCATTCTTTCAGTTCTAGGATGTGTTATTTTAGTGTTCCCTTTATTTTTTTGAGCAGTGTACTGTATATGTTGACATACACTGTCAGTTGAAATGATGCATGCATCATTTAAAAATCTATATGTTAACATTCATACCAGGGAGTCACATTGAGATCTAAGAGCCCTTTGACAAGGCAGACTATAGCCAAGAAGTCAGCTCCAGCATAATACATAAAAACCTATGGTTAAAATACTGTAGGTATTAGCAGGGCCTGCTGGCACTGTGGTTGCATATTGCACATGAAAAAAAAAACTTTCCTTGCATGGAAAAGCACAGCGCAGCATCGGTTTCAACTACATGCACAGCTGACCATACCGTATGGAGAAATGCTACTTGAGGTAAGAGTGGCACATTGCAACCATACCACATCATGGTTAAAGTAGCAAATGGACAGTTTCTCTCAGTCCTGGGGAGCTGGTCCACAGTCATGAACATTGACGGTTTGAATCTGACCTGGGAATTTGTAGTCACTAGCGACGCAGACCAGTATGCACTGGTAGGGACAGAGTTCCTGCTAAAATATGAGTCTGTACTTGATTTGAGAAAGAAAACATGTTGTGTATTGGGGGAGAAGATTCCGTTGATTTTCAGGGGAGGGGAAGGGGGAGTGTGTAAAGTGGTGGTGATTAATGACACGATTAACCCCTCCAGAAGTGAAATGTTTATAACTGGTAAAGTTGAGGGTACAGTAAACAATGACAAAACTGAGGGTCTTCTTGAGCCCTTTGTTAAAGTCACTGATTCAACTGACCTGTTGGTAGCATGTAGCGTGTGCAGCCCAGTGAAAGGGAACCTGCCAGTGTGTGTGATGAATGTAACTCCGGAATCACAGTTACTGAGAGAGGCCACTGAACTGGGGGGTTTCTCTATCTGGGAGAAGGGTAGTGAAGACACTATCGTTGTTAGCCTACAGGATTCTAACCAACCGCCATACTCTCCCACCACAGCAAAGTGGGACGTAGAACAGGTCATGCAGGAGCTGGACATAGATTGCAGCCAGCCAACTGAGGTGCAGTTGAAAACTGTAAAGGAAATGGTGGGAAGGTATGTGGAAGTGTTTAGCCCCGGTGATTTTGACTTGGGTTACAAGAAACTAGTCCAGCATAGGATTGACACAGGGGACACCAGGCCTATCAAACAAGCGTTGGTGCGGGTGCCTGTTAAACTGCCAGCAGAGTTGGTCGTACATTCCAAGAGCATTTGAAGCATTTAAGACCATTTTTTCAGCAGATTGGAGCAGGCAGGACTTAAGGTGAATCCATCTAAGTGCCATTTGTTCTGGTTGCAGGTGAGCTACCTGGGACACATCCTCTTGGCTGAGGGAGGGTCCACTGAACCCATGAAAACAGAGACAGTCAGGTCATGGCCTAGCCCTAAGTCACTGACAGAGACAGTCAGTTCATGGCCTAGCCCCGAGTCACTGACAGAGACAGTCAGGTCATGGCCTAGCCCCGAGTCACTGACAGAGACAGTCAGGTCATGGCCTAGCCCCGAGTCACTGACAGAGACAGTCAGGTCATGGCCTAGCCCTAAGTCACTGACAGAGACAGTCAGGTCATGGCCTAGCCCCGAGTCACTGACAGAGACAGTCAGGTCATGGCCTAGCCCCGAGTCACTGACAGAGACAGTCAGGTCATGGCCTAGCCCTAAGTCACTGACAGAGACAGTCAGGTCATGGCCTATCCCCGAGTCACTGACAGAGACAGTCAGGTCATGACCCCGAGTCACTGACAGAGACAGTCAGGTCATGGCCTCGCTCCGAGTCACTGACAGAGACAGTCAGGTCATGGCCTCGCTCCGAGTCACTGACAGAGGCAATAAGCTTTTAAGGCCTGAACTACAGGAGGTTTACACCAGATTTTTCAGCTATGCCGGGGCCTTTGTACAGATTGACAGATAAGGGGAAAATGTTTGAGTGTATCGCAACACATGAAGTGACCTTTAATGAATTAAAGTCCAAGCTTACCACATCCCCCATACTGGCTTTCCTGGACCCAAATCTAGATTTCATAATGGATACCAGACACATGTGACACAGGCATAGGGGCAGTCCTCTCCCAGAAATACGAGGGTAGAGAGAGAGTAGAAGCATATGCCAGTCTGGCACTGTCAAAACAGGAGAGGAGTTATTCAACCAAGAAGGAGCTTCTTGCTGTGGTAGTGTTTCTTAAACATTTCGGAAACTTTTGCTGGGGAGGAAATTTCTCTGAGAACTGATCACAGCTCACTAAGGTGACTGAGTAACTTCAAACAATCTGAGGGACAGTTGGCTAGATGGTTAGAGAACCTGGATCAGTTTGACTATGATATTGTCCACAGGCCAGGGACACTGCACAGTAATGCAGATGGTGTGTCACACCGACACACACAGACAGAGAGTGTCGACACAGCCGCCTCACACGAGGTCACTGTCAGCCATCGTAAACAAGCCTCAGGATGTCACTATTGAGCCTATAGTTGGAACTCAAACAAGCCAGGCAGAACCTAAAAAATGCAGCTTTTCTTTTGGAAGGAAGGAGGGTGGAGCAGAGCTCCCTGTGGAGTTGCAATCAGAGACAAAGTTCAGGCCTTTCGAACAAGTGTGGGGGGCATTACATGTGAAGAATGGAGTGTTATACCTTGAGAGTCAAAACGATGAGACAGATGACACCATCTGGAGAGGGCTTGTACCAGATGAGCTCGTACGTGAGATACTTACCTTTATCCACAATGATAGAACAGGAGGCCATTTATGAGTTGAAAAACTCACCAGTAAAATAAGAGCAAGATTTTATTGGCCAGGCTGGCTGAGAGCCATAATGCAGTGGTGTAAGGGCTGTGTGGCGTGCATACAAGTTACAGGGTCCAGCCCCAAGTGCACCCATGACAAGTTATGTCGCAGGCCAACCTTTTGAAAGGATAGCTTAATGGGTCCATTTACAGAGCTGGGGAGAGGTAACAAACACATGATGGTATTTTATTTAACCAGGCAAGTCAGTTAAGAACAAATTCTTATTTTAATGACGGCCTACCCTGGCCGATGCTGGGCCAATTGTGCGCCGCCCTATGGGACTCCCAATCACGGCCCGGATGTGATGCAGCCTGGATTCAAACCAGGTACTGCACTATCTTAGACCACTGCGCCACTCGGGAGCCCGGGTACTGTCAGATTACTTTAATAGGTGGTCAGAGGCATATGCCATACCAAATCAGGAAGCAGAAACAGTGGCCAAGAAACTGGTAGAGGAATTTGTGTTGAAGCTAGGCGTTCCTCGATCTATCCATAGCAACCAGGGGTGAAATTTTGAAACTACTATTTTTAGAGAGATGCGCAATCTTTTACAAATGAACAAAACACGAACCACGCTGTACAACCCACAATCAGATGGTTTTATTGGAAAGAATGAACAGAACTCTGATCATTATGTTGTCACTTTTTGTGGATAACAATCAAAGAAACTGGGATGAGATACTCCCATCTGTAATGACGGCATACAGGACTAGTGTTCAATCTTCGACGAGGTTCACACCATACAGGGTGCTGTTTGGGACTGAAATCACTTTACCGGTTGATGTGGTTATGGGAACACAACAAAATTATGGGAAACAGTATGTTTCTCATTGTGTGAAAAGGGTGGAAGGGTATTTAAGCACTGTAAGGGAAGCTGTAAAGAGAAATCACCTAAAAGCAACAGGTAAACAAAAGCAATACTTTGATCTAAAGGGGACACCCCAGAGGTACGAGGAAAATGAATATACTGTATGTGGCTTAGAGACTACCAGTGGAAAAAGGGGTCGTCACCCAAACTGAGAAAGAAATTCAAGGGTCCTTTCAAAATTGCAAAGAAACTGTCAGAGGTGCTGTATGACGTACTACAGTGTAATGGACCTTATCATGCCATGGTACACTACAACAGGATCAAACCTTACTTTGGGGTTGTTTCAGAGCATGAGGTCACTGGCACGGAACAAGAGACTGAGTTGAGCACTGACTCATTTGTGCCTAGTCAGACATACTACCCCTCAAGGAAACAGGGTGCTCCGAGGAAAAAGAAACCAATGTTGCCTAGGTTACCTTTCAGGAGAAGGGTGGGGGACATTGTGAGACTGTGGGCTCCAGGGGATGTTAATGCCTCATTGGAACAGGAACTGAATACTGTCAGGGCTAAATGCTCAGTCAAAGACACAGAGACTCATACCACGCAAATGGTTGTGAACACTGAGTTGCCCTGTGCACCTGCAATAGAAAGTGTCTCCTTTGAGACGGGTCAAGCACCTGAGTCAGTTGCAGCAGAAGATAACATGGGTCAGGGGGGTAGACCCCAAATAACTATTAGGAGGCCTGTTTGGCAAGAGGGTTATGTGTAGAACTCCCGAGTGTCACAGCGGTCTAAGGCACTGCATCTCAGTGCATCACTACAATCCCCGGTACGAATCCAGGTTGTATCACATAGGGCGGCACACAACTGGCCGAGGTTTGGCCGTCATTGTTAACTGACTTGCCTAGTTTAAAAAATTTAAAGTACACGGTCAACGCATTCTGAATGTGTTTGGTTACTGAACACTTCTCAAAGGGTATTTTGTGTGTGTTTATCCAGGTTATTAAACACAGAGTGTGTTCAGTTTAAGAAGGGGGTAATGTAATGTTTTACACATTTGAAATTCTCTCAGCCTTTTACACAATATTATGCAAATGAGGGATTTTTGGGAAGGCGTTGGGTGTGGTTGGTCAGTGCTGGGGTGCACTGTCTGTTCATCCAAATAAAAAACGACTTGATTATTCCATGGTAAATCAGTGTCCTTACTCTAGTCAACAAACAACGTGCGCATTTCGGTGGAATTACAGGTTTGTTACAATACCAACCACACACGTTTAGTATTTCCATCATCTAGCCATCTAGGACTAAAACAGTTAGACACAGTCCTGCAGCAGACATACTCATAGAAAAAAAGGTTCCAAAAGGGTTCCTAACACCACCTGTTAAAGGGTTCCTAACACCACCTGTTAAAGGGTTCCTAACACCACCTGTTAAAGGGTTCCTAACACCACCTGTTAAAGGGGTCCTAACACCACCTGTTAAAGGGTTCCTAACACCACCTGTTAAAGGGTTCCTAACACCACCTGTTAAAGGGTTCCTAACACAGCCTGTTAAAGGGTTCCTAACACCACCTGTTAAAGGGTTCCAAAAGGGTTCCTAACACCACCTGTTAAAGGGTTCCTAACACCACCTGTTAAAGGGTTCCTAACACCACCTGTTAAAGGGTTCCAAAAGGGTTCCTAACACCACCTGTTAAAGGGTTCCTAACACCACCTGTTAAAGGGTTCCAAAAGGGTTCCTAACACCACCTGGTAAAGGGTTCCAAAAGGGTTCCTACCACCACCTGTTAAAGGGTTCCAAAAGGGTTCCTAACACCACCTGTTAAAGGGTTCCAAAAGGGTTCCTAACACCACCTGTTAAAGGGTTCCTAACACCACCTGTTAAAGGGGTCCTAACACCACCTGTTAAAGGGTTCCTAACACCACCTGTTAAAGGGTTCCTAACACCACCTGTTAAAGGGTTCCTAACACCACCTGTTAAAGGGTTCCTAACACCACCTGTTAAAGGGTTCCTAACACCACCTGTTAAAGGGTTCCTAACACCACCTGTTAAAGGGTTCCAAAAGGATTCCTAACACCACCTGTTAAAGGGTTCCAAAAGGGTTCCTAACACCACCTGTTAAAGGGTTCCTAACACCACCTGTTAAAGGGTTCCTAACACCACCTGTTAAAGGGTTCCTAACACAGCCTGTTAAAGGGTTCCTAACACCACCTGTTAAAGGGTTCCAAAAGGGTTCCTAACACCACCTGTTAAAGGGTTCCTAACACCACCTGTTAAAGGGTTCCTAACACCACCTGTTAAAGGGTTCCAAAAGGGTTCCTAACACCACCTGTTAAAGGGTTCCTAACACCACCTGTTAAAGGGTTCCAAAGGGGTTCCTAACACCACCTGGTAAAGGGTTCCAAAAGGGTTCCTAACACCACCTGTTAAAGGGTTCCAAAAGGGTTCCTAACACCACCTGTTAAAGGGTTCCAAAAGGGTTCCTAACACCACCTGTTAAAGGGTTCCTAACACCACCTGTTAAAGGGTTCCTAACACCACCTGTTAAAGGGTTCCTAACACCACCTGTTAAAGGGTTCCTAACACCACCTGTTAAAGGGTTCCTAACACCACCTGTTAAAGGGTTCCTAACACCACCTGTTAAAGGGTTCCAAAAGGGTTCCTAACACCACCTGTTAAAGGGTTCCAAAAGGGTTCCTAACACCACCTGTTAAAGGGTTCCTAACACCACCTGTTAAAGGGTTCCTAACACCACCTGTTAAAGGGTTCCTAACACCACCTGTTAAAGGGTTCCTAACACAGCCTGTTAAAGGGTTCCTAACACCACCTGTTAAAGGGTTCCAAAAGGGTTCCTAACACCACCTGTTAAAGGGTTCCTAACACCACCTGTTAAAGGGTTCCTAACACCACCTGTTAAAGGGTTCCAAAAGGGTTCCTAACACCACCTGTTAAAGGGTTCCTAACACCACCTGTTAAAGGGTTCCTAACACAGCCTGTTAAAGGGTTCCTAACACCACCTGTTAAAGGGTTCCAAAAGGGTTCCTAACACCACCTGTTAAAGGGTTCCTAACACCACCTGTTAAAGGGTTCCTAACACCACCTGTTAAAGGGTTCCAAAAGGGTTCCTAACACCACCTGTTAAAGGGTTCCAAAAGGGTTCCTAACACCACCTGTTAAAGGGTTCCTAACACCACCTGTTAAAGGGTTGCTAACACCACCTGTTAAAGGGTTCCAAAAGGGTTCCTAACACCACCTGTTAAAGGGTTCCTAACACAGCCTGTTAAAGGGTTCCTAACACCACCTGTTAAAGGGTTCCAAAAGGGTTCCTAACACCACCTGTTAAAGGGTTCCAAAAGGGTTCCTAACACCACCTGTTAAAGGGTTCCTAACACCACCTGTTAAAGGGTTGCTAACACCACCTGTTAAAGGGTTCCAAAAGGGTTCCTAACACCACCTGTTAAAGGGTTCCTAACACCACCTGTTAAAGGGTTCCAAAAGGGTTCCTAACACCACCTGTTAAAGGGTTCCAAAAGGGTTCCTAACACCACCTGTTAAAGGGTTCCAAAAGGGTTCCTAACACCACCTGTTAAAGGGTTCCAAAAGGGTTCCTAACACCACCTGTTAAAGGGTTCCTCACACCACCTGTTAAAGGGGTCCTAACACCACCTGTTAAAGGGTTCCTAACACCACCTGTTAAAGGGTTCCTAACACCACCTGTTAAAGGGTTCCTAACACCACCTGTTAAAGGGTTCCTAACACCACCTGTTAAAGGGTTCCTAACACCACCTGTTAAAGGGTTGCTAACACCACCTGTTAAAGGGTTCCAAAAGGGTTCCTAACACCACCTGTTAAAGGGTTCCAAAAGGGTTCCTAACACCACCTGTTAAAGGGTTCCTAACACCACCTGTTAAAGGGTTCCAAAAGGGTTCCTAACACCACCTGTTAAAGGGTTCCAAAAGGGTTCCTAACACCACCTGTTAAAGGGTTCCAAAAGGGTTCCTAACACCACCTGTTAAAGGGTTCCTAACACCACCTGTTAAAGGGTTGCTAACACCACCTGTTAAAGGGTTCCAAAAGGGTTCATAACACCACCTGTTAAAGGGTTCCTAACACCATCTGTTAAAGGGTTCCAAAAGGGTTCCTAACACCACCTGTTAAAGGGTTCCAAAAGGGTTCCTAACACCACCTGTTAAAGGGTTCCAAAAGGGTTCCTAACACCACCTGTTAAAGGGTTCCTAACACCACCTGTTAAAGGGGATCTAACACCACCTGTTAAAGGGTTCCTAACACCACCTGTTAAAGGGTTCCTAACACCACCTGTTAAAGGGGTCCTAACACCACCTGTTAAAGGGTTCCTAACACCACCTGTTAAAGGGTTCCTAACACCACCTGTTAAAGGGTTCCTAACACCACCTGTTAAAGGGTTCCTAACACCACCTGTTAAAGGGTTCCTAACACCACCTGTTAAAGGGTTCCAAAAGGGTTGCTAACACCACCTGTTAAAGGGTTCCAAAAGGGTTCCTAACACCACCTGTTAAAGGGTTCCTAACACCACCTGTTAAAGGGTTCCTAACACCACCTGTTAAAGGGTTCCAAAAGGGTTCCTAACACCACCTGTTAAAGGGTTCCAAAAGGGTTCCTAACACCACCTGTTAAAGGGTTCCTAACACCACCTGTTAAAGGGTTCCAAAAGGGTTCCTAACACCACCTGTTAAAGGATAAGTTGAGTAATTTACAACATAATGTTAGACGGTTCCTTGGCCTGAAAGTACTTTATGAGTCAGGAGAAACGGTAATCCATAAAGCCAATGGTTTGGCTTTATGCAGCCACTACTTCAGCTAACTTTAGCCAATGCATGTATTCTATCACATACACTACAAGTGAAATGTATCATCTATACAACAATAGCTGGACAAAAATATAAATGCAACATGTAACAATTTCTACGATTTTACAAAGTTACAGTTGATATAAGGAAATCAGTCAATGGAAATCAATTCATTAGGTCCTAATCTAGGGACTTCACATGACTGGAAATACAAATATGCTTCTGTTGGTCAAAGATACCTTTATAAAAAAGTTGGGGCGGGGATCAGAAAACTAGTCGGTATCCTGTGTGACCACCATTTGCCTCATGCAACACAACACATCTACTTTACATAGAGTTGATCAGGCTGTTGATTGTGGCCTGTGGAATGTTGTCCCACTCCTCTTCAATAGCTGTGCGAAGTTGCTGGATATTGGAGGGAATTGGAAAACTCTGTTGTACACGTCGACCCAGAGCATCCCAAACATGCTACATTTTGTAAACTTTTTATTTTATTTTTTAAATGTAACCTTTATTTGTCACTCAATGGGTGACATGTCTGGTGAGTACGCAGGCCATGGAAGAACATTTTCAGCTTTCAGGAATTGTGTACAGATCCTTGCGACATGGGGCCGTGCATTATCATGCTAAAACATGAATTGATGGAGAAGGATGAATGTCACGGCAATGGGCCTTAAGATCCCGTCATCGTATCTCTGTGCATTCAAATTGCCTGAATGCCATCGATAAAATGCAATTGTATATGTTGTCCGTAGCCTATGCCTGCCTATACCATAACCCCACTGCCACCATGGGGCACTCTTTTCACAACGTTGACATCAGTAAACCGCTCTCCCACACGACGCCATACACACTGTCTGCCATCTGCACAGCTATGGATGAAAGGGTGCAAATATAGCATTTTGCAGTCTGGCTCATATTCAAAATGGTCAGCTGTGCTTTAATAACCTATCAAATAGTTTTCTGTACCTAAAGTAAACAAATGAGACCTCCAGGCCAATTTGATGCTTAACAATCTAACTCCCAAAATCCCTGACAGTCTTTTTGAATGAAGTCCTATTAAAAACGCGTTTGAGACTGAGGAGAATGTTGGGAAACAGCGTCATCTAGTGGAAATAAAATAGAACCTGCTGAAGAATGATGTTACCACGGCAACATAACGCAAACTCGGAACAATCGAGTTCCAATTCCAAAGTAGGGCAGAACTCTCTCAAGATGCTAATATGACAACGTGTCAGCAGAAGACATTGTCAAGGGTTAAATCAAATTGAAGGTAAGGAGAGGTGTTAAAACAAAACCGTATTTTATTCTGACAATAATTAGCTTAAATTGGTTGGGGAAATATTTGGCATGTCACAAGAAGCCAATTTGGCTAAATTGTTATTCGATTTTTTAAAACATTGTAACATTCTCTAGATAAAGAAAACAACTGGGCATATTCACCATTGGTAACATTCTATGCTACATTGAACACCCTGGGTCTATATATAGGCCTATATATACATTGTTGGGATATTTATTAGATTAAGTAATAATTGGCATGAAATATATGGTAACTTGCATTCACTTTCTACTCTAGGGATGTTGTCACCAGCATCAAGGCACAGTAAGTAGACACGACAGATCTTCATTTGAGACAGTTTGCTATAGCAGGAAAATAATCAGCAACAGGAAATATGAATTATGTGGATTATAATTTATGGCCAGTTTTGTATGGGTTGATATGTTTTTCATAAGAGAAAATCAAGTCTGAAATTTCAAAGTGAAAATTACAAACTTCAGAAGCCTTTTTAAACCTCAAATACACTACATGTTTCACATTTCCTGCGTTGCATCAAAGTTCTCCAGCAACAGGGTGATCAAATCTGTATTGTCTTATAAATCTTAATTTTGACAAACTGATGCTGTACTGACAATGTCTTCATCTTGACAAACTGATGCTGTACTAGCAATGTCTTCATCTTGACACACTGATGCTGTACTAGCAATGTCTTCATCTTGACACACTGATGCTGTACTAGCAATGTCTTCATCTTGACACACTGATGCTGTACTAGCAATGTCTTCATCTTGACGCACTGATGCTGTACAAACAATGTCTTCATCTTGACACACTGATGCTGTACTAGCAATGTCTTCATCTTGACACACTGATGCTGTACTAGCAATGTCTTCATCTTGACACACTGATGCTGTACTAGCAATGTCTTCATCTTGACGCACTGATGCTGTACAAACAATGTCTTCATCTTGACACACTGATGCTGTACTAGCAATGTCTTCATCTTGACACACTGATGCTGTACTAGCAATGTCTTTATGTTGACACACTGATGCTGTACTAGCAATGTCTTCATCTTGACACACTGATGCTGTACTAGCAATGTCTTTATCTTGACACACTGATGCAGTACGAACAATGGCTGTGATTGAGACGGGATTTGGGAGGCTGGCCACGCAAGACTAGGATACTAAACACATAATAACCTGGTGTTTCTACTGGGGTGAATTCTAGTTTAGATTTTCTATATGATCCTATTTGACAGGTGGACCAAACATGCTGACAGGTCCTCTGATAGTTGCCCAGTCGGCGAGTGCCACCAAGTCATTGACCCCCCCCCCCCAGGTTTTGTTTTTTACCCTAACACTACACAGCTGATTCAAATAATCAACTCATCATTAAGCTTTGATTCTTTGAATCAGCTGTGTAGTGCTATAGTGGAAACCCTGACCTAACTAACTGGTTAGCATTACTTGTACGGTTGATAATGAGTCAGTCTGAGGTAACCCGAGAATGACTCTGTCATAAAAGAGATTAGGAAATAGACATGGGAACCACCTGATCCAATTCCATTAATTTCCATTCACTGCGTGTTCCATTTGACATCACTCTAATTCCACTAAATCCCAGTCTAGGGTTAACTCAATTTATAAACTACTGTAGATAAAAACAAATTGTAAGGAAAATGTAATCAACAGTTGGGGTGCGGAAATGTATGACACCATCCTAAAAAAGACAGTGACGTAGTAGTTAGTACCAGTTTATTCTTGGTAGTGTGTTGTTACAACATGCATGCTGTTTTGGAGAGATTATTGTACTGGTACTGGTTTAAATACAAGGGCTACTCTTCTCCGATGACATTTTCCTTTTTTATTGCAACGTGTGAAGATGTTGGTAAACTGAAGCCTAGGGCAAACCCTTTCGAAGTGCTCGATGACAACATTTCCCTGATCAGGAAGAAGGAAAAGGAGAGCAGGAAACTGGTGTGTATATGTGCTGTTATTATCCATTCAATCCAATTGTTGACAAAGCGGCCTGGGCCGGGTTTCAATCCGATCATGGGGTACAGGCATTGTGGATTTTAAAGGCAATTTCTGGAATGGGATCTCCCCGAACACAGGAGCATTGCCTTTAAAAGCAGCAATGCCTATAGCCCACATTCGGATTGATTCCCGGCCAAAATATATTTTTTTCAATGCATTACACACATAGTTACTGTTTAGTTACCTCTGTCCAACTGGTATCTGGCCAACATCAGGTTAAAACATGCACCTATTTTCTTTCCCTGAGCTGCAGAGCCAGTTGGGCTTGCAGGTTCATGAGAAGGTGACATATGCAGGCCGTATGAAGGCCAAGCAGGCTGATCTCCGCAGGAAGCTGAGAGAGGGGCTGGAGGAAGAGGACATAGCCCAGCAAGGAGGGGAGGAGAGCAGGCTGGCCGAGCTACAAAACACCCCTGCCTGGAGGGCGGCCATGATCAAAGGTGGTGACAGACAGAAAGACAGACACACATTCACGGACACAAGCACACCTACATACACCATGTTGCTACACCATAATTGACATACACTGAGTGTACAAACGATTAGGAACACCTGCTCTTTCAATGACGTAGACTGACCAGGTGAAAGCTGGGATCCCTTATTGATGTCCCTTGTTAAATCTACTTCCATCAGTGTAGATGAAGGGGAGGAGACAGGTTAAAGAAGGATTTTTAAGCCTTGAGACATGGATTGTGTATGTGTGCGATTCAGAGGGTGAATAGGCAAGACAAAAGTTTGAAGTGCCTTTGAACGGGTTTGTGTGTGTCAAGAACTGCAATGCTGCTGGGTTTTTCACGCTCAACAGTTTCAAATCAAATCACATTTTATTTGTCACATATACATGGTTAGCAGATGTTAATGTGAGTATAGCGAAATGATTGTGCTTCTAGTTCCGACAGTGCAGTAATATCTAACAGGTAATCTAACAATTCCCCAACAACTACCTAATACACACAAATCTAAAGGGGTGAATGAGAATATGTACATGTAAGTATATGGATGAGCGATGGCCGAGCGGCATAGCCAAGGTGCAAAAAATTGTGTAAAATACAGTATATACAGTGGGGCAAAAAAGTATTTAGTCAGCCACCAATTGTGCAAGTTCTCCCACTTAAAAAGATGAGAGGCCTGTAATTTTCATCATAGGTACACTTCAACTATGACAGACAAAATGAGAAAAACAAATCCAGAAAATCACATTGTAGGATTTTTTAATGAATTTATTTGCAAATTATGGTGGAAAATAAGTATTTGGTCAATAACAAAAGTTTCTCAATACTTTGTTATATACCCTTTGTTGGCAATGACAGAGGTCAAACGTTTTCTGTAAGTCTTCACAAGTTTTTCACACACTGTTTCTGGTATTTTGGCCCATTCCTCCATGCAGATCTCCTCTAGAGCAGTGATGTTTTGGGGCTGTTGCTGGGCAATATGGACTTTCAACTCCCTCCAAAGATTTTCCATGGGGTTGAGATCTGGAGACTGGCTAGGCCACTCCAGGACCTTGAAATGCTTCTTACGAAGCCACTCCTTCGTTGCCCGGGCGGTGTGTTTGGGATCATTGTCATGCTGAAAGACCCAGCCACGTTTCATCTTCAATGCCCTTGCTGATGGAAGGAGGTTTTCACTCAAAATCTCACGATACATGGCCCCATTCATTCTTTCCTTTACACGGATCAGTCGTCCTGGTCCCTTTGCAGAAAAACAGCCCCAAAACATGATGTTTCCACCCCCATGCTTCACAGTATGTATGGTGTTCTTTGGATGCAACTCAGCATTCTTTGTCCTCCAAACACGACAAGTTGAGTTTTTACCAAAAAGTTATATTTTGGTTTCATCTGACCATATGACATTCTCCCAATCTTCTTCTGGATCATCCAAATGCTCTCTAGCAAACTTCAGACGGGCCTGGACATGTACTGGCTTAAGCAGGGGGACACATCTGGTACTGCAGGATTTGAGTCCCTGGCGGCGTAGTGTGTTACTGATGGTAGGCTTTGTTACTTTGGTCCCAGCTCTCTGCAGGTCATTTACTAGGTCCCCCCGTGTGGTTCTGGGATTTTTGCTCACCGTTCTTGTGATCATTTTGACCCCACGGGGTGTGATCTTGCGTGGAGCCCCAGATGGAGGGAGATTATCAGTGGTCTTGTATGTCTTCCATTTCCTAATAATTGCTCCCACAGTTGATTTCTTCAAACCAAGCTGCTTACCTATTGCAGATTCAGTCTTCCCAGCCTGGTGCAGGTCTACAATTTTGTTTCTGGTGTCCTTTGACAGCTCTTTGGTCTTGGCCATAGTGGAGTTTGGAGTGTGACTGCTTGAGGTTGTGGACAGGTGTCTTTTATACTGATAACAAGTTCAAACAGGTGCCATTAATACAGGTAACAAGTGGAGGAGAGAGGAGCCTCTTAAAGAAGAAGTTACATGTCAGTGAGAGCCAGAAATCTTGCTTGTTTGTAGGTGACCAAATACTTATTTTCCACCATAATTTGCAAATAAATTCATTAAAAATCCTACAATGTGATTTTCTGGATTTTTTTCCCTCATTTTGTCTGTCATAGTTGAAGTGTACCTATGATGAACATTACAGGCCTCTCTCATCTTTTTAAGTGGGAGAACTTGCACAATTGGTGGCTGACTAAATACTTTTTTTGCCCCACTCTAAATGTGAAATGAGCAATGTAAGATATATAAACATTATTAAAGTAACATTATTTAGAATTGAATTGTTTAAAGTGACTAGTGATCCATTTGATTAAAGTGTCCAGTGATTGGGTCTCAATGTAGGCAGCAGCTTCTCTGAGTAACTGACTACTGTTTAGCAGTCTGATGGCCTTGAGTTAGAAGCCTTCTGGATGGTAGCGGGGTGAACAGGCTGTGGCTCGGGTGGTTGTTGTCCTTGATGATCTTTTTTGCCTTCCTGTGACATCGGGTGGTGTAGATGTCATGGAGGGCAGGTAGTTTTCCCCCGGTGATGTGTTGTGTAGACCGCACTACCCTCTGAAGAGCCTTGCTGTTGAAGGTGGTGCAGTTGCCGTACCAGGCTGTGTTACAGCCCGACAGGATGCTCTCGATTACGCATCTGTAAAAGTTTGTCAGGGTTTTGGGTGACACGCCAAATTTCTTCAGCCTCCTGAGGTTGAAGAGGCGCTGTTGCGGCTTCTTCACCACGCTGTCTGTGTGGGTGGACCATTTCAGTTTGTCTGTGATGTGTACGCCAGGGAACTTAAAACTTTTCACCTTCTCCACTGCTGTCCCTTCGATGTGGATAGGGGGGGTGCTCCCTCTGCTGTTTCCTGAAGTCCAGTTTCCTGTGTGTATCAAGAATAGTTCACCCCTCAAAGGACATCCAGCCATCTTGACACAACTGTGGGAAGCATTGGAGTCAACATGGGCCGGTATCCCTGTGGAACACTTTCAACACCTTATAGAGTTCATGATCTGACGAATTGAGGCTGTTCTGAAGGCAAAAGGGGATGCAACTCAATATTAGCAAGGTTTTTCTTATGTTTTGTACACTCAGTGTACATGTTAACACACACTTTAGGTCTAAACACACATACAGTGTAGGTCTAAACACAAAGGCTTGCACTGAAGTCATTGATACAACTAAAATCATTCTTATGGAAAATCAAAAGCCTTTTGTCATTGGCTCTTTGCCTCTATACTCAACCTCAGCCCGATCGTTTAACAATGTCATGCTGTGTAACCAACCCTACCGTTTCTCCTCAGATTGTAATATAGACAAAGAGAGCATAAATGAGTTTATCAACCAGAAAAAGGAGATGTTTCTGTTGGAGGTAAGAAGGGAACAACAGTCCATATAAACTGACCTGGTAATCATGTTATGATCTTGATCGACTACAACTGGAATGTGTTTGCAGATATTCGGTCTTTACACAATTGATAATGTAATTGTTATGTATTCATTGTCTTTATTGGTTTTCACTAGTGAAGGGTAGCCCATGTGTAGGTACAGTCAATACAAGCTTTCTCCACCTCCCACATGTTTCTGGGATTCTCCACCTACATCTATCTATCTATCTATCTATCTATCTATCTATCTATCTATCTATCTATCTATCTATCTATCTATCTATCTATCTATCTATCTATCTATCTATCTATCTATCTATCTATCTATCTATCTATCTATCTATCTATCTATCTATCTATCTATCTATCTATCACCACCACCACCACCACAGGAGGTTGGTGGCAACTTAATTGGGGAGGACGGGCTCGTGGTAACGGCTGGAGCGGAGTAGGTGGAAAGGCATCAAATACATGAAACATATGGTTTGATACCATTCCATTGGCTCCATTCCAGACTTTATTATGAGCTGTTCTCTCCTCAGCAGCCTCCACTGCTATCCATCCATCCATCCATCCCGGTATGTTCCTCATCCATATCTCTCTCTCTCTCTCTCCCCACTCTCTCTCTCTCTCTCTCCCAAACTCTGCTCCTCTTCTCTCTCTCCCCAACCCTCTCTCTCTCTCTCTC
>NC_034178.2:63657781-63677781 GCF_002021735.2 Oncorhynchus kisutch
TGAGCAGCTAGAGAAAGTGGCAGCGGCGGAGGAGAGGAAGCTGACGCACGCCCAGCAGTTCCTAGAGGACGACGCCATCATATTTGACCAATTCCTTAAAGAGAACGACAAGAACTCTGTGGAGGCCATCAAAGTGTAAGTAACCAAATAACATTCTCACAACATAACTATAACGCAAACCCCAACACGTAGAGCTCTATAGAAAAGTCAGTGGAGGACATCAAAGTGTAACTAACAATGTGTTAGATGTACAGTATGTCCAATGTATTGTCTTCTTAAAGTCACATAGTGTCTCCATTTTGCACAGTGCTGAGTTGGAGACCAAAGTGAAAATGGAGAAGATGTCTGAGATCAAGAGGATCACAACCAGGATGGTGAGCATTAAGAGGTGGGTAACACACAGAGCATTACAGCTAAGATGGTGACAATTAAGAGGTGGGTAACACACAGAGCATTACAGCTAAGATGGTGACAATTAAGAGGTGGGTAACACACAGAGCATTACAGCTAAGATGGTGACCATTAAGAGGTGGGTAAACACACAGAGCATTACAGCTAAGATGGTGACCATTAAGAGGTGGGTAACACACAGAGCATGACAGCTAAGATGGTGAGCATTAAGAGGTGGGTAACACACAGAGCATTACAGCTAAGATGGTGAGCATTAAGAGGTGGGTAACACACAGAGAATTACAGCTAAGATGGTGAGCATTAAGAGGTGGGTAACACACAGCATTACAGCTAAGATGGTGAGCATTAAGAGGTGGGTAACACACAGAGCATTACAGCTAAGATGGTGAGCGTTTAAGAGGTGGGTAACACACAGAGCATTACAGCTAAGATGGTGAGCATTAAGAGGTGGGTAACACACAGAGCATTACAGCTAAGATGGTGAGCATTAAGTGGGTAACACACAGAGCATTACAGCTAAGATGGTGAGCATTAAGAGGTGGGTAACACACAGAGCATTACAGCTAAGATGGTGAGCGTTAAGAGGTGGGGTAACACACAGAGCATTACAGCTAAGATGGTGAGCATTAAGAGGTGGGTAACACACAGAGCATTACAGCTAAGATGGTGACCATTAAGAGGTGGGTAACACACAGAGCATTACAGCTAAGATGGGCATGGCCTCCTACCTCAGTATAATATTGGAACTGTAGCTGTAAATCAACTATAACATCAATGCATGATGTACTTGTATATCATGTATATCTCAAGGATGTGTGTGTGTGCACATGTTCATGCCTTCGTTCGTTTGTGTGCGTGCGTGCTCTCCCCCTGCAGTGACATCTCTAAGTTTGAGGACATCATAAAGGAGTTCAAGATGCACAAGGAGTTCCTCTTCAAGCTGTCCCCTCTAGAGTGGCAAGAGGCACATAGGGCCAAGGCTAAGACACTTAAACTCAAGTCTGCCACCAAGTCTGCCACCAAGGACAAGCCCAAAGAGAAAGACAAAGATGAGAGGGCTACTCCGAAAAGACGTACTAGTATGTGTTCTTTCTTAGTGTTTGTTATAAAACATACAGGATGTGATACTCTATTGTGTCTACACTAAAGTTACCTTTTTATAAGTCTCTCTCTCTGTCTCGCTATCTCTGTCTCGCTATCTCTGTCTCGCTAACTCTGTCCCTCTCACTCTGTCCCTCTCACTCTGTCCCTCTCACTCTGTCCTTCTCACTCTGTCCCTGTCCCTCTCACTCTGTCCCTCTCACTCTGTCCCTCTAACTCTGTCCCTCTAACTCTGTCCCTCTCACTCTGTCCCTCTAACTCTGTCCCTCTAACTCTGTCCTTCTGACTCTGCCCCTCTAACTCTGTCCCTCTAACTCTGTCCCTCTCACTCTGTCCCTCTCACTCTGTCCCTCTAACTCTGTCCCTCTGACTCTGTCCCTCTAACTCTGTCCCTCTCACTCTGTCCCTCTAACTCTGTCCCTCTCACTCTGTCCCTCTCACTCTGTCCCTCTAACTCTGTCCTCTGACTCTGTCCCTCTAACTCTGTCTATCTTTGTTGATCTCTCTTTCTCTGTCTCTATCTATCTATCTATCTATCTATCTATCTATCTATCTATCTATCTATCTATCTATCTATCTCTCTCTCTCACTCTCTCTCTCTCTCTCTCTCTCTCTCTCTCTCTCTCTCTCTCTCTCTCTCTCTCTCTCTCTCTCTCTCTCTCTCTCTCTCTCTCTCTCTCTCTCTCTCTCTCTCTCTCTCTCTCTCTCTCTCTCTCTCTCTCTCTCTCTCTCTCTCTCTCTCTCTCTCTCTCTCTCTCTCTCTCTCTCTCTCTCTCTCTCTCTCTCTCTCTCTCTCTCTCTCTCTCTCTCTCTCTCTCTCTCTCTCTCTCTCTCTCTCTCTCTCTCTCTCTCTCTCTCTCTCACACACACACACACACACACACACACACACACACACACAGCTACGGACAGTAAGGAGTCCTTTGCGGGCCGAGAGCTGCCACCTATCCGGGATGCTAGGACCCCCTCTAGACAGTCGACAGGTCGGAGTGACAAATTGTGAGTGTTTGTGTGTATGTATGTATGTGTATGGTGTGTGTGTGTGTTCACATGCGTGTGTGTGCAAGTCATTGTAAATAAGTGGAAGACGGCGCCGGAGAAGATGGCTGACGTTTTACGTGCTTCTAACCGATTGTGTTTTTATGTTTGTTCTTTTGCATTGTTTGTAACTTATTTTTAAACTTATTTTGTGCATAATGTTGCTGCTACCGTCTCTTATGACCGAAAATAACTTCTGGACATCAGAACAGTGATTACTCACCAGCCACGACTAACATGCAATCACCTGCAAGGAAGATTAAACTACCAAAGGGACATTAAAACTGTAATATCTTATGCTTCACGGAGTCGTGGCTGAATGACAACATTATCAACATACAGCTGGCTGGATATACGCTGTATCAGCAGGATAGAACAGCAGCGTCTGGTAAGACGAGGGGGGCGGACTATGTATATTTGTAAACAACAGCTGGTTCACGATATCTAAGGAAGTCTCAAGGTTTTGCTCGCCTGAGTTAGTGTGGTCTACAGCTTATCATGAGATACTCTATCTACCTAGAGAGTTTTCATATGTATTTTTCGTAGCTGTTTACATACCACCACAGACCGATGTTGGCACTAAGACCGCACTCAATGAGCTGTATTCCGCCATAAGCAAATAGGAAAACGCTCATCCAGAGGCGACACTCCTGGTGGCCGGGGACTTTAATTTTGGGAAACTTAAACCTGTTTTTACCAAATTTCTATCAGCATGTTAAATGTGCAACCAGAGGGAAAAAACTCTAGACAACCTTTACTCCACACACAGAGACATGTACAAAGCTCTCCATCACCCTTCATTTTTCAAATCTGACCATAATCCTATCCTCCTGATTATCGACCTAAAATTAAAGCAGGAAGCACCAGTGACTCGGTCAATAAAAAAGTGGTCAGATGAAGCAGATGCTAAGCTATAGGACTGTTTTGTTATCACAGACTGGAATATGTTTATCGCAATTCTTCCAATGGCATTGAGGAGTACACCACATCAGTCATTGGCTTCATCAATAAGTGCATCGATGATGTCGTCCCCACAGTGAGCGTACTACATACCCCAACCAGCAGAAGCCATGGATTACAGGCAACATCCGCACTGAGCTAAAGGCTAGAGCTGCCGCTTTCAAGGAGCGGGACTCTAACCAGGAAGCTTTTAAGAAATCCCGCTATGCCCTCCAACAAATCATCTAACAGGCAAAGTGTCAATACTGGACTAAGATCGAATCATACTACACCAGCTCCGACGTTCATCGGATATGGCAGGGCTTGCAAACCATTACAGACTACAAAGGGATGTACAGCCGAGAGCTGCCCAGTGACACAATCCTACCAGACGAGATAAACTACTTCTAAGCTCGCTTCGAGGCAAATAACACTGAAACATGCATGAGAGCACCAGCTGTTCTGGACGACTGTGTGATCACGCTCTCCACAGCCGATGTGAGTAAGACCTTTGAACAGGTCAACATTCACAAGGCCGCGGATTACCAGGACATGTACTGCGAACATGCGCTGACCAACTGGCAAGTGTCTTCACTGACATTTTAAACCTCTCCCTGTCCGAGTCTGTAATACCAACATAGTCCCTGTGCCCAAGTACACTAAGGTAACCTGCCTAACTGACTACCAACCTGTAGCACTCACATCTGTAGCCATGAAGTGCTTTGAAAGCCTGGTCATGGCTCACATCAACACCATTATCTCAGAAACCCTAGACCCACTCCAATTTGCATACCGCCCTAACAGATCCACAGATCCACAGATGATGCCATCTCTATTGCACTCCACACTGCCCTTTCCCACCTGAACAAAAGGAACACCTATGTGAGAATGCTATTCATTGACCACAGCTCAGCGTTCAACACCATAGTGCCCTCAAAGCTCTTCAATAAGGTAAGGACCCTGGGACTAAACACCTCCCTCTGCAACTGGATCCTGGACTTCCTGACGGGCCGTCCCCGGGTGGTAAGGGTAGTTAACAACACACCCGCCACGCTGATCCTCAACACAAGGACTCCTCAGGGGTGCGTGCTCCGTCCCCTCCTGTACTACCTCTGTTCACTCATGACTGCACGGCCAGGCACGACTCCAACACCATCATTATGTTTGCCGATGACACAACAGTGGTAGGCCTGATCACCGACAACTATGAGACAGCCTATTGGGAGGTGGTCAGTGACCTGGCCGTGTGGTGCCAGGACAACAACCTCGCCTTCAACGTGATCAAGACAAAGGAGATGATTGTGGACTACAGGAAAAGGAGGACCGAGCACGCCCCCATTCTCATCAACAGGGCTGTAGTGGAGCAGGTTGAGAGCTTCAAGTTCCTTGGTGTCCACATCACCAACAAACTAACATGGTCCAAGCATATCATGATGGTCATGAAGAGGGCAAGACAAAACCTATGCCCTCTCAGGAGACTGAAAAGATTTGGCATGGGTCCTCAGATCCTCAAAAGGTTCTACAGCTGCACCATCAAGAGCATGACTGGTTGCATCACTGCCTGGTATGGCAACTGCTCGGCCTCCGATCGCAAGGTACTACAGAGGGTAGTGCGTACGGCCCAGTACATCATTGGGTCCAAGCTTCCTGCCATCCAGGACCTCTATACCAGGAGGTGTCAGAGGAAGCCCCTAAAAATTGTCAAAGACTCCAGCCACCCTAGTCATAGACTGTTCTCTCTACTACCGCACGGCAAACGGTACCGGAGCGCCAAGTCCAAGAGGCTTCTTAACAGCTTCTACCCCAAGCCATAAGACTCCTGAACATATACTCAAATGGCTACCCAGACTATTTGCATTGCCCCCCCCCCCTTTACACCACTGCTACTCTGTTATTATCTATCACTTTAATAACTCTACCTACATGTACCTCAATTACTTCGACTAACCTGTTCCCCCGCACATTGACTCTGTACCGGTACCCCCTGTATATATTCTCGCAATTGTTATTTTACTGCTGCTCTTTAACTAATTGTTGTATTCAGCGCATGTGACTAATACAATGATAAGAATTTGTTCTTAACTGACGTGTCTAAATAAAGGTTAAATAAAATAAATAAGAAAAGTGATGACCATGTTATATGCTCTAATTGTTGCTATAGCGCTGAATTCCTGTATTTTCAGGAACCCTGTGGCAGAGCTGAAGACTGACAGCTCTGAATATGAGGTTAGTTTCAACTTTAGAAGATCAGAATTACGCTGGAAGACAACTGCTTTCTGGCAAATTTCAGCCATCGATAAGCTGACGCCAGAATGTTATGAATGAGACGGTTTGAATAAAATGTGAATACAGCCTGAATTTGACAGAACATGTAATGGGCTGCTTTTCTGGACACAGATTAAGCCCCAGGCTTAAAAAGCAAGCCCAATGGAGAGTTGAAATACTATTTAAAATAGCTCAATTACTTTCAGAGTAAGTATTCAGATATCTTTTATTTGATAAAAGTAGTTGCATATTTTACTGTATTTGGAAATACACTTGGCAAGTATTTGAAAACACTAATACACTGACTCAAATACACTCCCATGCATTTAACCCAGGTATTTTAAAATAGTATTTGAAATAAGTATTTGATAATACTCTCATATATAATTTGGTAGACTATTTGGTTTTTAACACATAACCATTTAAATAATCAAATAAAAGTAGTTTTGGGCTGTGTATTTCAAAATACTAAAATTGAATACCAGATACTCAAATACACATGTATTTGAACCCAGGTCTGCTTAAAATATCTACTCCACACTGAAAAAGGTGAAGGTTCTTAAATGGTTCTTCCTCAGCTCTTAATGTTCCTTGGAGAACACTTGCCCGATAATTAACCTTTGAAAGTATCTGTTTTCTTGGCGTGGCATCTACGGTTTTTCAGAATTCTTGAAATGTACGGAAGCCTGTTGATGTCTCCCTTTCCTAGCACACAGCAAATTGGCCACTGATAACTACTGTTGCTTTTTCGGTGTAAAGTATTAATGAATTAATACTGCAAAGAGTTCAATTGACTCTCAGTGGTGTAAAAGAACCCCCGTGTTGATGTTAATAACCAGAGTTGGACCAAAACCACTCCCATCATTATCAATTTTCCAAGCATGCTCTATTGCAGGTTGATTCTTAGAATTGCTTGTTTCAATATTGGTTTTTGCATGTACATTAATTAATCAATTAATCTTATGCTACTCAAATATAAATAAGACTTTTCTAAACTAATCCAATCTGTTACTTGGACTTATTGCACCAGTTACTGAAATGATTGTTCTAGTTTAAATCCTTTAAGTAGTCTCATATAGTATCTTACTCTCCTCTTACTCACTTAGTATTTCACTTGGTGAAGACCACAGTAATGAAAATGAATTTATGCAACAACAGTGTCTCTGTCACTAGCAAACACAGTCATGGGTGGTACTCGTAACTCTAAAACTCACTTGAAAGGCACCCTGGGAAATAGACAAATAAGAAGCAAGACCCTACAGCAGGACTATTCAATTCCAGTTCTAGAAGGCCGAAACATTGCTGGTTTTTGTTTCTACCTGGAGTTTTGAATGGTTCTTCACATAACCATCTAATTTAAGTTTCTTCAGAGAACCTAAAATGGTTCCCAATATGGATTCGCTCTTAGAAACCTTATTTGGTTCCAACTTGAACCTTTATCTTTAAGAGAGCATGACTAGGATTAATCTGGGAAAACCAGCCCCAAATCTGACAATGCTGAACTCAAACCCCACTACTGGGAAAACCAGCCCCAAATCTGACAATGCTGAACTCAAACCCCACTACTGGGAAAACCAGCCCCAAATCTGGCAATGCTGAACTCAAACCCCACTACTGGGAAAACCAGCCCCAAATCTGGCAATGCTGAACTCAAACCCCACTACTGGGAAAACCAGCCCCAAATCTGACAATGCTGAACTCAAACCCCACTACTGGGAAAACCAGCCCCAAATCTGACAATGCTGAACTCAAACCCCACTACTGGGAAAACCAGCCCCAAATCTGACAATGCTGAACTCAAACCCCACTACTGGGAAAACCAGCCCCAAATCTGACAATGCTGAACTCAAACCCCACTACTGGGAAAACCAGCCCCAAATCTGACAATGCTGAACTCAAACCCCACTACTGGGAAAACCAGCC
Organism: Oncorhynchus kisutch; assembly: GCF_002021735.2. Lineage (NCBI taxonomy): Eukaryota > Metazoa > Chordata > Actinopteri > Salmoniformes > Salmonidae > Oncorhynchus > Oncorhynchus kisutch. The sequence continues at coordinate 63,665,459 of NC_034178.2, forward strand.
CCAAATCTGACAATGCTGAACTCAAACCCCACTACTGGGAAAACCAGCCCCAAATCTGACAATGCTGAACTCAAACCCCACTACTGGGAAAACCAGCCCCAAATCTGACAATGCTGAACTCAAACCCCACTACTGGGAAAACCAGCCCCAAATCTGACAATGCTGAACTCAAACCCCACTACTGGGAAAACCAGCCCCAAATCTGACAATGCTGAACTCAAACCCCACTACTGGGAAAACCAGCCCCAAATCTGACAATGCTGAACTCAAACCCCACTACTGGGAAAACCAGCCCCAAATCTGGCAATGCTGAACTCAAACCCCACTACTGGGAAAACCAGCCCCAAATCTGACAATGCTGAACTCAAACCCCACTACTGGGAAAACCAGCCCCAAATCTGACAATGCTGAACTCAAACCCCACTACTGGGAAAACCAGCCCCAAATCTGACAATGCTGAACTCAAACCCCACTACTGGGAAAACCAGCCCCAAATCTGACAATGCTGAACTCAAACCCCACTACTGGGAAAACCAGCCCCAAATCTGGCAATGCTGAACTCAAACCCCACTACTGGGAAAACCAGCCCCAAATCTGACAATGCTGAACTCAAACCCCACTACTGGGAAAACCAGCCCCAAATCTGGCAATGCTGAACTCAAACCCCACTACTGGGAAAACCAGCCCCAAATCTGACAATGCTGAACTCAAACCCCACTACTGGGAAAACCAGCCCCAAATCTGGCAATGCTGAACTCAAACCCCACTACTGGGAAAACCAGCCCCAAATCTGGCAATGCTGAACTCAAACCCCACTACTGGGAAAACCAGCCCCAAATCTGACAATGCTGAACTCAAACCCCACTACTGGGAAAACCAGCCCCAAATCTGACAATGCTGAACTCAAACCCCACTACTGGGAAAACCAGCCCCAAATCTGACAATGCTGAACTCAAACCCCACTACTGGGAAAACCAGCCCCAAATCTGACAATGCTGAACTCAAACCCCACTACTGGGAAAACCAGCCCCAAATCTGACAATGCTGAACTCAAACCCCACTACTGGGAAAACCAGCCCCAAATCTGACAATGCTGAACTCAAACCCCACTACTCGCATTTAGGCTAGCTAGCTTTCTGTTAAAGGATATCTTTCTCTTAAATGTTTTATAAACTTTACCTTTAGTTTTCCACTTACCCCGAAATAAGTCTGTCACCTGTATGTGGTGTTTGTTGCCCTTGCAGGAGGACCCAGAGCTGTATTTCAGGGACCCCAGGCAGCTGCTGGAGCTGCTGACAGAGCTGGAAGAGCAGAACCTCTCTCTGATCCAGAACTCCAGGGAGACCGAAGACGCCCAGGAGGAGTTCCGACAGGTCATGGACTACAATCGCAAGAAGATGTAAGAAAAGTCTGCAGGGGTTAGAAGTCAGAGGTAGATAGAGAGGGAAGTGAGGGCCAAGTTGAAAGTGAATGTAGACTACCATAGTTATTGTAGATAGGCTAGAACTCAATGGTAGGGGCGGCAGGGTAGCCTAGTGGTTAGAGCGTTGGACTAGTAACCGGAAGGTTGTGAGTTCAAACCCCCGAGCTGACAAGGTACAAATCTGTTGTTCTGCCCCTGAACAGGAAATTAACCCACTGTTCCTAGGCCGTCATTGAAAATAAGAATTTGTTCTTAACTGACTTGCCAGGATAAAGGTAAAATAAAAAAAATGGTATAGCAGAGTTGATCTCTACGTAATGTGGGTGCTCGTACAGTCGGACTTCACTTATAAAAAGGACGACGAGAAATGACATTGACAAGACCAAGGTTTTATGTCAACACTCTACCCTCTATAGTTCCTTCTCTCTTTCCTCACTTGCATTTGTTTCTATTTGTGTGCACACATCCCCCTCTCTGAAGGGAGGTGGAGACCAACCAGCTGACCCAGCAGATAGACATCATGACCCACACCATCCAGAGGGAGAGGGAACGGGCTGCCGAGCTGGAGCTGAGGGCCCGCCTCTTCAACTTTGGGAAGTACAAGTCGGACGACCAGGTAGGAAAAAAAGTTGATCTAAGGTCAGTTTAGAGTACATGGTTGATGGTAGGATTTTGGGAAAGTAAGCAGATCCTAGATCTGTGACTACGGACAACTTTTACCCAAAGCAGGAAATGGGAGAGGTCACTGGGAGTTACGCAGAGAATCAGAGGACATGCTAATACCAGTAGTGTGCCAGTCATTGGCCTTAGCTCACACAGATATTTCACTCTCTTGTTCTTTCTCCTCTCTCTCCCTCTACTCTGAAGGAGGGTATGTTTGACTCCCTGGGCGTTAAGGTAGAGGAGGTGTACCGGGGCTGCGTGGGCGACAGCGAGGCCAACCTGAGCACGCTGCAGATGCTGAAGGCCATCGAGAGCCGCCTGGACGAGCTGCTGGAGAAGGTGGAGATCGTCCCCAAGGAGCGGCTGGTGCTGGCCGAGAGGGCCAAGGAAAAGGAGAGGAGGTTCAGGTACGCAAGAGCTGGCACGCAGCCTCGTAGGACCGTCATATAGGCTAGTCACTTTGGCCCTATTCCATTTAAATCTCTAGGTCCTTAGGCTTTGAACTTTGCCTAGTTGCCTTTGGTTAGTTCATGAACGTGGTTAGTTGATGCAGAGGAAGAAACTCAGGTCTGTGCAATTGGACTTGGGCCCTGTTACATTTCATGTTCCATGTGCTGAGTACCAGAGCAGATTATTTATTTTTTAGTTTGAAGCCTATCTAGTTGTTTAGATTAATCTACCCTTCTCTTTCCCCCTTATAATCACTTCCTCCTTCCCTTCCCCAGGCTGCGTGATGAGAAGATGCATCAGGACAAGCAGCACCAGGAAGAGAGGCTGAAGAGGGCTCTGGAGAGAGCCCAGGCTGACGTCAAGAAAACAGTCAGTCACACAATCTGCCTCAATACTACACCATTACAATCCTATAGTCCAAAATTATGTGCCAATTTCTGCCCGAAAATCATTGTGTAACATTACATTGTCATTAGATGCCTATAGGCTAACTGAGATATTGCATAACTAAGCCATTGGTTAAATTACCAAGTGGGCTGTTCTAGTACAATAAAATTTGATAAATGTCATGAGTTAATTTCATATAATTGTACTAAAGAAACCATACCATTGTGTTCTCTTTATTTGCTGATGCTAACATAAGGCCTTTTTCTCCAGACTGGCAAGAAACTGATGGCTAGATCACAGCGCCCTGCCCGCAAGCTGAAGACCAGTCAGGTGTATGACATCTCAGACAAGGAGAAAGAGGAGCAGCTCTACTTCTTCACGTAAAGGGCCAAGTCACAACACGGCCCCATACGCCACAACTGACCGGAACTCCTTTCATCTCTGTTTTGGCCTATTGTGGGGCTGTGACTGAGTCACTGTAAATACTGACTTTTTTAATAATTGGGTATGACGGGTATAAGTATGGCTTTTACAATGACCCTATTGGGCACTGGTAATGTCACATGATGGGATAGGTCCTACTTCTTTGGGACTGGATGGAGGTTTTTTTGAGGCGGTGTGGAGCACGTGGACTTTGTTTTGGTGGAGGGCTTTGAGGCAGATGGACAGCGCTCTCCCCACACATTTTATAGAATTAGATTATTTTAACATACCAGATTTAAATTACAATATTTTGCCATACCATATTATTCTTACGTTTTATTCTTACACATATTCATCTATTACCTTATATGTGAATAGCAGTTATATGGACTGACTACTCTAGCCTCTTTGGGTAATTCAATAGTAACCTAAAATCTATATAACAGTGAAAACAGGAGAGCCAGATATAAAATCACATTTATTTATAAAGCCCTTCTTACATCAGCTGATGTCAAAGTGCTGTACAGAAACCCAGCATAAAATCCCAAACAGGGGGCCTCCCGGGTGGAGCAGTGGTTAAACTGTGCCACCAGAGACTCTGGGTTCGCGCCCAGGCTCTGTCGTAACCGGCCGCGACCGGGAGGTCTGTGGGGCGACACACAATTGGCCTAGTGTCCCCCGGGTTAGGGAGGGGTTGGCCGGTAGGGATGTCCTTGTCTCATCGCGCACCAGCGACTCCTGTGGCGGGCCGGGCGCAGTGCGCGCTAACCAAGGTTGCCAGGTGCACGGTGTTTCCTCCGACACATTGGTGCAGCTTGCTTACGGGTTGGATGCGCGCTGTGTTAAGAAGTAGTGCGGCTTGGTTGTGTTGTGTATCGGAGGATGCATGAATTTCAACCTTCGTCTCTCCCGAGCCCGTACAAGAGTTGTAGCGATGAGACAAGATAGTAGCTACTAAAACAATTGGATACCATAAAAATTGGGGAGAAAACGGGGTAAAATAAATTTAAATTACATTTAAAAAATCCCAAACAGCAAGCAATACAGGTGTAGAAGCACAGTGGCTAGGGAAAACTCCCTAGAAAGGCCAGGACCTAGGAAGAAACCTAGAGAGGAACCAGGCTATGAGGGGTGGCCAGTCCTAATCTGGCTGTGCCGGGTGGAGATTATAACAGAACATGGCCAAGATGTTCAAATGTTCATAGATGACCAGCAGGGTCAAATAATAATGGAGCCGCAGCACGACCAGATGGACTGGGGACAGAAAGGAGTCATCAGGCCAGGTAGTCCTGAGGCATGGTCCTAGGGCTCAGGCCCTCCAAGAGAAAGAGAATTAGAGAGCATACTTAAATTCACACAGGACACCAGATAAGATAACAGACTGACCCTAGCCCACCGACACAAACTATTGCAGCATAAATACCGGAGGCTGAGACAGGAGGGGTCGGGAGACACTGTGGCCCGTCCGACGATACCCCTGCACAGGGCCAAACAGGCAGGATATAACCCCACCCACTTTGCCAAAGCACAGCCCCCACACCACTAGAGGGATAACTTCAACCACCAACTTACTATCCTGAGACAAGGCCGAGTGTAGCCCACGAATATGTCCCCGACGGCACGAACCTGTGCTCATAAATCAGTATGAAGTCATAACACAAAACTAGGCTTATTGTACAAAATAAATGTAGAATTTTGCTTCAATCTTTTATTTAATCTCCTGGCGATTGGATTCAGCTATTTTGTAAAACAAGGCTAATAAATAACTAGATGGAAGTTGTCACATATAGATAAGCATTACAGATATTATAAACAAGTGGACCGGCAACATTTTGAACATGGAACGCATACGTCTCATTCCTACGTAGCTCATATGACACAGCTGTAGAAAAATATATCTTACCCTGCCCACCACCAAAAAGTTAAAGCTACATAAGTCTAACAAACAGAAAGCGTCTGCTAAATGGATGACTATAGTACATCATGTCTGTAAGGCATTATTAGACAGAAGCTCAGACAACAGCACAGTGTATGAGTGTCTAGAACTTGGCAACGTAGCTGAGACTGACAAGACGTCACAGTTTGACAAGAGACACGAGGGACCTACTGGATGTGCAAAACGACAGTCTCTCTTTAAAAAGACAGACAGCGTGTCTTTCTCGCAATCATGATTGTGGTACAAACAAGATTTCAGAAATACAGTAAATAGTGAGAAGAAAAAAAGTCCCAAAATGTAAATGTTCATTTAATTTATCATTCAATTCTTCCCAAGGTGCATTTGGTTCTGGCTTCCACTTCATCCCAACCCAGATGTACACAACCTTTTCATACCCCCTCCCTCTCACTCCAGGTCCTGCAGGTTGATGGTGCTTCCTGTAAACTGGGAGTTGTCCAAGCCATTGTCTTCCTCCGTCATAGCAGGAGGTTCCTGAGGAAAGGCAGACAGAAATGACTCATTTAGTTCTACTTCAATTACAGTACAGGCAAATACACCCCAATTACAGTACAGGCAAATACACCCCAATAACAGTACAGGCAAATACACCCCAATTACAGTACAGGCGAACACACCCCAATTACAGTACAGGCAAACACACCCCAATTACAGTACAGGCAAATACACCCCAATTATAGTACAGGCAAACACACCTCAATTACAGTACAGGCAAATACACCTCAATTACAGTACAGGCAAATACACCTAAATTACAGTACAGGCAAACACACCTCAATTACAGTACAGGCAAACACACCTCAATTACAGTACAGGCAAATACACCTCAATTACAGTACAGGCAAACACACCCCAATTACAGTACAGGCAAATACACCCCAATTATAGTACAGGCAAATACACCCCAATTACAGTACAGGCGAACACACCTCAATTACAGTACAGGCAAATACACCTCAATTACAGTACAGGCAAACACACCCCAATTACAGTACAGGCAAATACACCCCAATTATAGTACAGGCAAACACACCTCAATTACAGTACAGGCAAATACACCTCAATTACAGTACAGGCAAATACACCCCAATTATAGTACAGGCAAATACACCCCAATTATAGTACAGGCAAATACACCCCAATTATAGTACAGGCAAACACACCTCAATTACAGTACAGGCAAATACACCTCAATTATAGTACAAGCAAATACACCTCAATTACAGTACAGGCAAATACACCCCAATTATAGTACAGGCAAATACACCCCAATTATAGTACAGGCAAACACACCTCAATTACAGTACAGGCAAACACACCCCAATTACAGTACAGGCAAACACACCCCAATTACAGTACAGGCAAACACACCCCAATTACAGTACAGGCAAATACACCTCAATTACAGTACAGGCAAACACACCCCAATTACAGTACAGGCAAATACACCTCAATTACAGTACAGGCAAACACACCTCAATTACAGTACAGGCAAACACACCCCAATTACAGTACAGGCAAACACACCTCAATTACAGTACAGGCAAACACACCTCAATTACAGTACAGGCAAACACACCTCAATTACAGTACAGGCAAACACACCTCAATTACAGTACAGGCAAACACACCTCAATTGCTTACATTCAAATACAGACCTAATTAAAAAGCTTAGCATAAATCTCTTCCATCTTTATTTTTAAAACATCTCCATTTCAGGATTGCAGTGGTTTTCAATTAAACTGGCAGCTCACTACATATCTGACTACCTATGGAGGAGACATTGTTTTGTCCAGTTAAAAAGAGACTCTTCACCACTTTAAAACCTCACATTAATGGATGTCCAGCACCATATCAGTGTCTAGATATATTCAAAATGTTGATTTTCTACATCTGTATAAGAAACGGTGCTAAGAAATGACCCTTTATGATTTCATGGGGAGTTCTCAACTTTAGGATGTTGACTGGCAGGTCCACGGTCAGCTGGGAATGGGAGCTGGAAGGCTGGGAGCTCAGCTGGAAGGCTGGGAGCTCAGCTGGAAGGCTGGGAGCTCAGCTGGAAGGCTAGGAGCTCAGCTGGAAGGCTAGGAGCTCAGCTGGAAGGCTGGGAGCTCAGCTGGAAGGCTAGGTGCTCAGCTGGAAGGTTGGGAGCTCAGCTGGAAGGCTAGGAGCTCAGCTGGAAGGCTGGGAGCTCAGCTGGAAGGCTAGGAGCTCAGCTGGAAGGCTGGGAGCTCAGCTGAGAGGCTAGGTCCCCTTCACTGGCGGGGTCATCCTGACACAGACAAATACTTTATATGAATCCATAAATCACATTACATTCAAAAGGTCAGATGCATGGATACTAAAAAAAACTCCATATAGCCAGGTGGCCCCTGTCAGCGGACACACACGCACAAACTTATTTTGGCCTGTAATACATGTTTTCACCTTGGCATTCTGCTCTGTGCTTTATAGAAAGAAATGCTGATTTTTTTATATTTTTTAACAGCATTCTAAATGTTGCTGTTAGAGAACCTTCTCAACTGCAGGAGCTGTATCTGAACATACTGGGCCCCTGTGACAGGGTCACGGATGGCTGCTGCAGAACCTTCAACAAAACGGGTGCTTGTGGGAACCATTGGCACTGAGGCACAGCTGGCCTTCCCGCCTTTACTCTTCCTCTGGCAATATCCTGAACTTGCTGTGAAGACAATGACAACAAAAACAGCTTTTGAATTCAGGTTCAATCAGTTTCCACAAGCACTGCTAGAAAACAAAACAAATGCTAGCTTGATGTTGCTTTTATTTATTTTTATTTAACTAGGCAAGTCAGTTTAGAACAAATTCTTATTTACAACGACAGCCTACCCCGGCCAAACCCGGACGACGCTGGGCCAAGTGTGCGCCGTCCCATGGGACTCCCAATCATGGCCGAATGTGATACAGCCTGGATTCGAACCAGGGACTGTAGCGCCTCTTGCGCTGAGATGCAGTGCCTTAAACCGCTGCGCCACTCGGGAGCCCAATATGCAACCAACAAAGAAATTGTTCCTGTTCTCCACTAGACCCATAACAGAGTTGAGTGTGTGTTATAATGTACCTGAGCAGGTGGGGCCGCTCTGTTTCCTCTTCTCCACTAGACCCATAACGGAGTTGAGTGTGTGTTATAATGTACCTGAGCAGGTGGGGCCGCTCCGTTTCCTGTTCTCCACTAGACCCATAACGGAGTTGAGTGTGTGTTATAATGTACCTGAGCAGGTGGGGCCGCTCTGTTTCCTCTTCTCCACTAGACCCATAACGGAGTTGAGTGTGTGTTATAATGTACCTGAGCAGGTGGGGCCGCTCTGTTTCCTGTTCTCCACTAGACCCATAACGGAGTTGAGTGTATGTTATAATGTACCTGAGCAGGTGGGGCTGCTCTGTTTCCTCTTCTTGGCCAGCTGGATGGCTCTGTCGTCGGTCCGCGTTGAACCACTACTCTCCTACAAGACAGACACATAAAAATATGCAGTGACTCACAAAACAACAACATCGCGTCTCAACGGATGTCAGACCTCAAATGGATCAATGTCAAATGGGTTTGGGGTAGGGAGATCTGACCCTAGATCTGTGGTTATACACTACTGAGACTGCACATTCCAAAAACAGATCAAATATGATACTGTTCTAATTTAATTATGTGTATAGACCACTCGTCAGTGCTTTGAAGGGCAACTTGTAATCAGAGCGTTCGTTTAGTAAGCCACTCATCAGAGCGTTCGTTTAGTAAGCCACTCACCAGAGCGTTCGTTTAGTAAGCCACTCACCACAGCGTCCGTTTAGTAAGCCACTCACCACAGCGTTCGTTTAGTAAGCCACTCACCAGAGCGTTCGTTTAGTAAGCCACTCACCACAGCGTTCATTTAGTAAGCCACTCACCACAGCGTTCGTTTAGTAAGCCACTCACCAGAGCGTTCGTTTAGTAAGCCACTCACCACAGCGTTCGTTTAGTAAGCCACTCACCAGAGAGTTCGTTTAGTAAGCCACTCACCACAGCGTTCTCTAGTAAGCCACTCACCACAGGGTTCGTTTAGTAAGCCACTCACCACAGCGTTCGTTTAGTAAGCCACTCACCACAGCATTCGTTTAGTAAGCCACTCACCAGAGCGTTCGTTTAGTAAGCCACTCACCACAGCGTTCGTTTAGTAAGCCACTCACCAGAGAGTTCGTTTAGTAAGCCACTCACCAGAGCGTTCGTTTAGTAAGCCACTCACCAGAGCGTTCGTTTAGTAAGCCACTCACCAGAGCGTTCGTTTAGTAAGCCACTCACCAGAGCGTTTGTTTAGTAAGCCACTCACCAGAGCGTTCGTTTAGTAAGCCACTCACCACAGCGTTCATTTAGTAAGCCCCTCACCACAGCGTTCTTTAGTAAGCCACTCACCAGAGCGTTCGTTTAGTAAGCCACTCACCACAGCGTTCGTTTAGTAAGCCACTCACCAGAGCGTTCGTTTAGTAAGCCACTCACCACAGCGTTCGTTTAGTAAGTCACTCACCAGAGAGTTCGTTTAGTAAGCCACTCACCAGAGCGTTCGTTTAGTAAGCCACTCACCAGAGCGTTCGTTTAGTAAGCCACTCACCAGAGCGTTTGTTTAGTAAGCCACTCACCAGAGTGTTCGTTTAGTAAGCCACTCACCACAGCGTTCATTTAGTAAGCCCCTCACCACAGCGTTCTTTAGTAAGCCACTCACCAGAGCGTTCGTTTAGTAAGCCACTCACCACAGCGTTCGTTTAGTAAGCCACTCACCACAGCGTTCATTTAGTAAGCCACTCACCACAGCGTTCTTTAGTAAGCCACTCACCAGAGAGTTCGTTTAGTAAGCCACTCACCAGAGAGTTCGTTTAGTAAGCCACTCACCAGAGAGTTCGTTTAGTAAGCCACTCACCAGAGCGTTCGTTTAGTAAGCCCCTCACCACAGCGTTCGTTTAGTAAGCCCCTCACCACAGCGTTCGTTTAGTAAGCCACTCACCAGAGCGTTCGTTTAGTAAGCCACTCACCACAGCGTTCATTTAGTAAGCCACTCACCACAGCGTTCTTTAGTAAGCCACTCACCAGAGAGTTCGTTTAGTAAGCCACTCACCAGAGAATTCGTTTAGTAAGCCACTCACCAGAGCGTTCGTTTAGTAAGCCACTCACCAGAGCGTTCGTTTAGTAAGCCACTCACCAGAGCGTTCGTTTAGTAAGCCCCTCACCAGAGCGTTCGTTTAGTAAGCCCCTCACCACAGCGTTCGTTTAGTAAGCCACTCACCACAGCGTTCGTTTAGTAAGCCACTCACCACAGCGTTCGTTTAGTAAGCCACTCACCACAGCGTTCGTTTAGTAAGCCACTCACCAGAGAGTTCGTTTAGTAAGCCACTCACCAGAGCGTTCGTTTAGTAAGGCACTCACCAGGAAGGAGTAGGCTGAGATGTGGCTGAGCACGGCGTCCTTCTGCGGGCTGAACGTGCTGCCGCTGCCATGGACCTTAAACTGGGTCAGCACCTTGTCCGCCTCGTGCTGCCCCAGCACCTCCACACAGTCCAGCCTCGGCCTGCTCCCTCCAGCCAGGGTTGAGGGCACGGCCAGGGTTGAGGGGGAGGGCTCGGGGTACAGTGCACTGGAGGAGCTGACGATGTGGTGGTCCACGGTGGAGCTAGCAGCCTGCATGGTGAGGACTGTAAGGGAGCCTAGGGGGTGACCGTCTGCACGTCTTCCAGGTGGAGGGTGCCCCGAAAAGGGAGGACTCCCTCGACCATGTCTTCCCCGGCCTGAGCCGGATGAGCGGTTCCAAGGAAGCTTTGGCCACAGTGGCGCCATGCTCGGACGTGCACAGGGCTGAGCCAACCAAAGCAGGGTCGATGGCGACGATTCCCGAGCTGACCAGTGACGGGTCCATGGAGAAGGCACCCACAGGCCCTGTGCTGCGGGTGCCTACAGGCACAGGACCCCCGGGCACAGCAGAAAACAGGGAGCTGAGGTCCAGGTGGGCCAGCTGGTCGCCCCCAGAGCCGGTTCCTGTGGTGGTCGAGGCGCGGACAAGCTCGCTGCTGGGGGTCAGGGTGGGAGTGACCTCCAGCTGGCTCAGCACATCTGATTGGAGGAGAGAGAGTCATTACACAGGAAGTGGGGGTATTTGAGCATGTGTTTCTTGAGGAAGTGTGTGCGTGTGTGTTCCGTACCGGGGTTGGGGTGGTGGTGTTTGAGCATGTGGCTCTTCAGGCTACTGCGGGAGGAGAAGTGCTTGCTGCAGTTGGCCACAGGGCAACTGGTCCTCAGGCTGCCCACATCCTGCTTGTGTTTCTTTGAGTGGATATACAGACTGCTCCTCGCTGAGAACTTGGCACTGCAGCCTACAATACAGTAAAAAGGTTTCCATTAACCCTACATGTATAAAATGACCAGACACTAAAGAAAAGTGACAGTGGCACAAATGAGTGATGCCTACCATCTACATGGCACTCAAAGGGCTTGGTGCCCAGGTGGGTGATGCTGTGGCCCTTGAGGTGCTCTGCCCGGGTGAAGGACTTTCCACAGCCCTGTTCTGGGCAGGTGAAGCGCCTGTTGTCGTCGTGCTTCCTGAAAACAACAGTTGGGGGGGGGGCAACGTAATACAAGGTTTAATTTATTTGTAATGCATACTGTAACAGACAAAAGTTTAGACACAACTACTCATTCCATTCCATATTTTTTACTATTTTCTACATTGTTGAGTAATGATGAAGACATCAAAACAATGAAATAACACATCATGTAGAATCATGTAACCCAAAAAAGTGTTAAACTAAATATATTTTTTATTTGAGATATATACACATTCACAGTGTGTGTATATATATATATATACTGTATGTATATATATATATACACCGTATATATATATATATATATACACACATATAATATATATATATATATATATATATATATACACACACATAAATATATACACACATACACACACTGTGTGTATATACACACATACACACATTCACAGTGTGTATATATATACACATTCACAGTGTGTATAT
>NC_034178.2:63680281-63827781 GCF_002021735.2 Oncorhynchus kisutch
CAGTGTCACCAGCAAGGCACCCCCACACCACTACCTCCTCCATGATTCACGGTGGGAACTACACAATCTGAGATCATCCGTTAACCAACTCTGCGTCACAAAGACATGACAGATTGAACCAACAAATATCTCAAAATTGGACTCATCAGACAGACAGCCTAATATCCATTGCTCATGTTTCTTGGCCCAAGCAAGTATCTTCTTCTTATTGGTGCCCTTTAGTAGTAGTTTCTTTGCAGCAATTCGACCATGAAGGCCTGATTCACAGTCTCCTCTGAACAGTTGATGTTGAGATGTTTCTGTTACTTGAACTCTAAAGCATTTATATGGGCTGCAATCTGAGGCTGGTAAATCTAATGAACTTATCCTCTGCAACAAAGGTAACTCTGGCTCTTCCTTTCCTGTGTCGGTCCTAATGAGAACCAGTTTCATCATAGCGCTTGATGGTTTTTGTGACTGCACTTGAAGAAACTTTCAAAGTTCTTGAAATTGTCCACATTGAATGACCTTCATGTCTTAAAGCAATGATGGACTGTCATTTCTCTTTGCTTATTTGACCTGTTCTTGCCATAATAGGGACTTGGACTTTTACCAAATAGGGCTATCTTCTGTATTCCACCCCTACCTTGTCATAACACAATTGATTGGCTCAAACGCATTGAGGAAAGAACTTTTAACAAGGAGCACCTGTTAATTGAAATCCATTCCAAGTGACTACCTCATGAAGCTGGTTGAGAGAATGCCAAGAGTGTGCAAAGCCATCAAGGCAATCTCAAATATAACATTTTAATTTGTTTAACACTTTTGGTTACTACATGAGTCCATATGTGTTATTTCATAGTTTTGATGTCTTCACTATTATTCTACAATGTAGAAAACAGTAAGAATAAAAATAAAAAACTTGAATGAGTAGGTGTGTCCAAACTTTTGACTGGTACTGTAAGTAGTTGGGATAATGGATTTTCAAGAAGCAAATAGTGCTTTCAATACAACTGGGTACTCAGGGGGGGAAAAGTTGTCTTGAACACACTGAAGTCAACCATTTCCAGGTTGTTTTGAACACAGCAATAGTGTCACTTAACACATCATGATAATGCAAAACACATCAACATGATGATGTGGCAAGTGACACTCTTGCTTTTTTTCTTGAAAGCACCAAGGTAAAATCACAATGTCAGTGATCAGGTCAGAAAGGAGGAGCTCTAGAAAGATGCCCACCTTCCCAACATGGAATTCTGGATGGAATGACCATTTTCCCCCAGTCGGGGCTCACCCCCCCCCCGATCTTATATTTTGAAAACTTAACCGCTGACATGCAAAACATTTTAGGACTGTATCAACAGTGAGTGGACTAATGAAACAAACACCAAAATAGTTTGAGTGGTATTTTCCTTTAACACAAACATGAGTCAAATTCAACCACACTAAAAAGTAATTTGCCTCACCTGGAAACGCGCACTTGTGCGGCCTCTCGGTTTCAAAATGGGCCCGCTGGTGATTGGTCAGCTGGGTAGCGCTGCGGAAGCGCTCGCTGCAGATCTCGCACACAAAGGCGTTCTCCTGGTCATGCTGCTTCACGTGTGCCTTCAGGTTGTAGACTGTAGTGAAACAGCGGCTGCATCCCTCCCACTCGCACTTGTGAGGCCGCACCTTGTCGTGGGACTGCAGGTGGCGTTTGTGCTTGTAAGAGGTGGTGAAGGCCCAGCCACAGCCCTCAAAAGTGCACTTAAAGGGCCTCTGGTCCTCGGTGTGGTTAAGAAGGTGCATCTTGAGCTTTTGGCACGTGTCGAAGGTGCTGGGGCAGCCGGGCTGGGGAAAGCAGTACATCATGACCAAGGCACCTTTCTTGGAGAGTCCCAAAGCGCCGATGATGCTGACAGGCTGGAAGTCATCACAGTCGACCCGAAGAACCCTCTGGGCACTGGGACACCAAGTCTCCTTTGCTTATGGCACACAGATTCCTGCTTGATGACTGGGAACGTTTCCAGGGAGACACCCAACTCTGACAGTGAACAGTTGTCAGCCAGAGCCAGTTCTGAGTCACTCACAGTCAAACCCAGCCGAGACTGTTCGTGGAGACCTGCCCGAATACCCGCCATGTTGCTTATTAGACCCGGAAGCCACTCCACAGTTGATCCACCCAATAGGAGTAAACTGTGGAATGGATCCGGAAAAACCATATTCAAAAGCCCCTAACAGCCTTAATTTATACTCGTTACATTCATGTTATTATCATGGTCATGCATATTTTCTGAAAGCAACATTAAGTACAGTATTTTTTACATGTTTTTATTAATTACCGGGGATTATGTTATTGAGGACCACTAGGTGTCACTATAAGCTCATTTCTGGTCAAATAATTCTACAGAAAGTTTAAACAAAATTTCAAAGGAGAGACAAGACATCCAAAGTACTAATCTATTCAAATCCTTAAAATAAACAAACATTTAGTGGTCTACTGTGTTTAAATGGTAACTTATATTACTCAGCCCTTCGCATTCATTACTACTATATATATATATATATATATATACATACAGTGCCTTGCGAAAGTATTCGGCCCCCTTGAACTTTGCGACCTTTTGCCACATTTCAGGCTTCAAACATAAAGATACAAAACTGTATTTTTTTGTGAAGAATCAACAACAAGTGGGACACAAACATGAAGTGGAACGACATTTATTGGATATTTCAAACTTTTTTAACAAATCAAAAACTTGAAAAATTGGGCGTGCAAAATTATTCAGCCCCCTTAAGTTAATACTTTGTAGCGCCACCTTTTGCTGTGATTACAGCTGTAAGTCGCTTGGGGTATGTCTCTATCAGTTTTGCACATCGAGAGACTGACATTTTTTCCCATTCCTCCTTGCAAAACAGCTCGAGCTCAGTGAGGTTGGATGGAGAGCATTTGTGAACAGCAGTTTTCAGTTCTTTCCACAGATTCTCGATTGGATTCAGGTCTGGACTTTGACTTGGCCATTCTAACACCTGGATATGTTTATTTTTGAACCATTCCATTGTAGATTTTGCTTTATGTTTTGGAGCATTGTCTTGTTGGAAGACAAATCTCCGTCCCAGTCTCAGGTCTTTTGCAGACTCCATCAGGTTTTCTTCCAGAATGGTCCTGTATTTGGCTCCATCCATCTTCCCATCAATTTTAACCATCTTCCCTGTCCCTGCTGAAGAAAAGCAGGCCCAAACCATGATGCTGCCACCACCATGTTTGACAGTGGGGATGGGTGATGAGCTGTGTTGCTTTTACGCCAAACATAGCATTTTGCATTGTTGCCAAAAAGTTCAATTTTGGTTTCATCTGACCAGAGCACCTTCTTCCACATGTTTGGTGTGTCTCCCAGGTGGCTTGTGGCAAACTTTAAATGACACTTTTTATGGATATCTTTAAGACATGACTTTCTTCTTGCCACTCTTCCATAAAGGCCAGATTTGTGCAATATACGACTGATTGTTGTCCTATGGACAGAGTCTCCCACCTCAGCTGTAGATCTCTGCAGTTCATCCAGAGTGATCATGGGCCTCTTGGCTGCATCTCTGATCAGTCTTCTCCTTGTATGAGCTGAAAGTTTAGAGGGACGGCCAGGTCTTGGTAGATTTGCAGTGGTCTGATACTCCTTCCATTTCAATATTATCGCTTGCACAGTGCTCCTTGGGATGTTTAAAGCTTGGGAAATCTTTTTGGATCCAAATCCGGCTTTAAACTTCTTCACAACAGTATCTCGGACCTGCCTGGTGTGTTCCTTGTTCTTCATGATGCTCTCTGCGCTTTTAACGGACCTCTGAGACTATCACAGTGCACGTGCATTTATACAGAGACTTGATTACACACAGGTGGATTGTATTTATCATCATTAGTCATTTAGGTCAACATTGGATCATTCAGAGATCCTCACTGAACTTCTGGAGAGAGTTTGCTGCACTGAAAGTAAAGGGGCTGAATAATTTTGCACGCCCAATTTTCATTTTTTGATTTGCAAAAAAAGTTTGAAATATCCAATAAATGTCGTTCCACTTCATGATTGTGTCCCACTTGTTGTTGATTCTTCACAAAAAAATACAGTTTTATATCTTTATGTTTGAAGCCTGAAATGTGGCAAAAGGTCGCAAAGTTCAAGGGGGCCGAATACTTTCGCAAGGCACTGTATATATATATGTAAAGAAAGGTAGACTATCAAGAGTTGCATGCACAGTTGGCCTCGTAGTAATGAATGTGAAGGAAGTTACCATTCAAACATATACATATATATATATATATGTGTTCCAATGGCACGTTGTGTTAGCTAATCCAAGTTTATCATTTTAAAAGTCTAATTGTTCATTAGAAAACCCTTTTGCAATTATGTTAGCCCAACTGAAAACTGTTGTTCTGATTAAAGAAGCAACAAAACTGGCCTTATTTAGACTAGTTGAGTATCTGGAGCATCAGCATTTGTGGGTTCGATTACAGGCTCAAAATGGCCAGAAACAAATAACTTTCTTCTGAAACTCATCAGTCTATTCTAGTTCTGAGAAATGAAGGCTATTCCATGTGAAAAATTGCCAAGAAACTGAAGATCTCATACAACGCAATGTACTACTCCCTTCACAGAACAGCGCAAACTGTCTCTAACCAGAATAGAAAGAGGAGTGGGAGGCCCCCGTGCACAACTGAGCAAGAGCACAAGTACATTAGAGTGTCAGTTTGAGAAACAGATTCCTCACAAGTCCTCAACTGGCAGCTTCATTAAATAGTACCTGCAAAACACCAGTCTCAACGTCAACAGTGATGTGGCGACTCCAGGATGCTGGCCATCTAGGCAGAGTTGCAAAGAAAAAGCCATATCTCAGACTGGCCAATAAAAATAAAAGATCAAGATGGGAAAAAGAACACAGACACTGGACAGAGGAAGATTGGAAAAAAGTGTTATGGACAGACTAATCTAAGGTAGAGGTGTTCGGATAACAAAGAAGAACGGTCGTGAGATGCAGAAAAATGAAAAGATGCTGGAGGAGTGCTTGATGCCATCTGTCAAGTGTAACGGATGTGAAATAGCTAGCTAGTTAGAGGTGGTGTGCGCTAAATAGCGTTTCAATCGGTGACGTCACTTGCTCTGAGACCTTGAAGTAGTGGTTCCCCTTGCTCTGCAAGGGACGCGGCTTTTGTGGAGCGATGGGTAACGATGCTTCGTGTTAATTCTGTTAATTGACTACAGCTCAGAATTAAACACCATAGTACCCTCCAAGCTCATCAGCAAGCTGGAGGCCCTGTGTCTCAACCCTGCCCTGTGCAATTGGGTCCTGGACATTCTTACGGGCCACTCCAAGGTGGGGAAGGTAGGAAACAACATTTCCACTTCGCTGACCGTCAACACTGGGTCCTCACAAGGGCGTGCTCAGCCGTCTCCTGTACTCCCTGTTCACCCACGACTGCGTGGCCATGCACGCCTCCAACTCAATCTTCAAGTTTGCAGATGACACAACAGTAGTGGGCTTCATTACTAACAACGACGAGACAGCCTACAGGGAGGAGGTTAGGGCACACAGAGTGTGGTGTCAGGAAAACAACCTCTCACTCAATTTCAACAAAACAAAGGAGATGATCGTGGACTTCAGGAAACAGCAGAGGGAGCACCCCCCTATCCACATCAAAGGGACAGCAGTGGAGAAGGTGGAAAGTTTTAAATTCCTGGGCGTACACATCACAGACAAACTGAAATGGTCCACACCCACACAGACAGTGTGGTGAAAAAGGCGCAAACAGCGCCTCTTCAACCTCAGGAGGCTGAAGAAATTTGGCTTGTCACCTAAAACCCTGACAAACTTTTACTGTGCACAATAAAGAGCATCCTGTCAGGCTGTTGCACCGCCTGGTACGGCAACTGCACCACCCTCAACCGCAAGGCTCTCCAGTGGGTGTTGTGGTCTGCACAATGCATCACTGGGGGCAAACTACCTAACCTTCTTGACACCTACACCACCCGATGCTACAGGAAGGCCAAAAAGATCATCAAGGACATCAACCACCCGAGCCACTGCCTGTTCACCCCGCTGTCATCCAGAAGGCGAGGTCAGTACAGGTGCATCAAAGCTGGGACCGAGAGACTGAAAAACAGCTTCTATCTCAAGGCCATCAGACTGCTAAACAGCAATCAGTTACTCAGAGAGGCTGCTGCCTACATTGAGACCCAATCACTGGACACTTTAATAAAATGGATCACTAGTCACTTCATACAATGCCACTCTAAATAATGCCACCTTAATAATGTTTACATATCTTACATTACTCATATCACATGTATATACTGTATTTTATACCATCTATTGCACCTTGCCTATGCCACTCGGCCACCGCTCGTCCATATACTTACATGTACATATTCTCATTCACACTTTTAGATTTGTGTGTATTAGGTTGTTGTTGGGGAATTGTTAGATTACTTGTTAGATATTACTGCACTGTTGGAACTAGAAACACAAGCATTTTGCTACACTCGCAATAACATCTGCTAACCATGTGCATGTGACAGATAAAATTTGATTGTCATGCAAGTCATCTGCCACTATCACCTCATCTTTCAGCATCATAATGCCTCAAGGATCTGTACACAATTCCTGGATGCTGAAAATGTCCCAGTTCTCACCAGCATACTCACCCATGTCACCCATTGAGCATGTTTGGGATGCTCTGGATGTACAACAGTGTGATCCAGTTTCAGCCAATATCCAGCAACTTTGAACACGCCATTGAGGAGTGGGACAACATTCCACAGGCCACAATTAACAGCCTGATCAACTCTATGAGTAGGACATGTGCGATGCTTCGTGGGGCAAATGGTGGTCACACCAGATACTGACTGGTCAACAGATGCATATCTGTATCCCCAGTCATGTGAAATCCATAGATTAGGGCCTAATACAATTATTTCACTTGACAGATGTCCTTATTTGAACTGTAACTCAGTCAAATATTTGAAATTGTTGTATGTTGTATTTATATTTTTGTTCAGTGTATTTAGGAACTTAGGAAGGACTATGTATACTAGAGAAAACAGTTTACCTATACAGTTGAAGTCGGAAGTTTACATACACCTTAGCCAAATACATTTAAACTCAGTTTTACACAATTCCTGACATTTAATCCTAGTAAAAATTCCCTGTCTTAGGTCAGTTAGGATCACCACTTTATTTTAAGAATGTTAAATGTCAGAATAATAGTAGAGAGAATTATTCATTTCAGCTTTTATTTCATCACATTCCCAGTGGGTCAGAAGTTTCCATACACTCAATTAGTATTTGGTAGCATTGCCTTTAAATTGTTTAACTTGGGTCAAACAGTTCGGGTAGCCTTCCACAAGCTTCCCACAATAAGTTGGGTGAATTTTGGCCCATTCCTCCTGACAGAGCTGGTGTAACTGAGTTAGGTTTGTAGGCCTCTTTGCTCGCACACACCTTTTCAGTTCTGCCCACAAATTTTCTATAGGATTGAGGTCAGGGCTTTGTGATGGCCACTCCAATTCCTTGATTTTGTTGTCCTTAAGCCATTTTGCCACAACTTTGGAAGTATGCTTGAGGTCATTGTCCAAGCTTTAACATCCTGACTGATGTCTTGAGATGTTGCTTCTATATATCCACATAATTTTCCCCCTCATGATGCCATCTATTTTGTGAAGTACACCAGTCCCTCCTGCAGCAAAGCACCCCCACAACATGATGCTTCCACCCCGTGCTTCATGGTTGGGATGGTGTTCTTCGGCTTGCAAGCCTCCCCCTTTTTCCTCCAAACATAACGATGGACATTATGGCCAAACAGTTCTATTTTTGTTTCATCAGACCAGAGGACATTTCTCCAAAAAGTACGATCTTTGTCCCCATGTGCAGTTGCAAACCGTAGTCTGGCTTTTTTTATGCTGGTTTTGGAGCAGTGGCTTCTTCCTTGTTGAGCGGCCATTCAGGTTATTTTAATATAGGACTCGTTTTACTGTGGATATAGGTACTTTTGTACCCGTTTCCTCCAGCTTCATCACAAGGTCCTTTGCTGTTGTTCTGGGATTGATTTGCACTTTTCGCACCTAAGTACGTTCATCTCTAGGCGACAGAACGCATCTCCTTCCTGAGCGGTATGACGGCTGCGTGGTCCCATGGTGTTTATACTTGCATACTATTGTTTGTACAGTGAACGTGGTACCTTCAAGCGTTTGGAAATTGCTCCCAAGGATGAACCAGACTTGTGGAGGTCTACAATTGTTTTTCTGAGGTCTTGGCTGATTTCATTTGATTTTCCCATAATGTCAAGCAAAGAGGCACTGAGTTTGAAGGTAGGCCTTGAAATTAATCTACAGGTACACCTCCAATTGACTCAAATGACATCAATTAGCCTATCAGAAGCTTCTAAAGCCATGACATAATTTTCTGGAATTTTCCAAGCTGTATAAAGGCACAGTCAACTTAGTGTATGTAAACTTCTGACCCACTGGAATTGTGATGCATCTGTCCTCGTGCTCCTAGACCTTAGTGCTGCTTTTGATACCATCGATCACCACATTCTTTTGGAGAGATTGGAAACCCAAATTGGTCTACACGGACATGTTCTGGCCTGGTTTAGATCTTATCTGTCGGAAAGATATCAGTTTGTCTCTGTGAATGGTTTGTCCTCTGACAAATCAACTGTAAATTTCGGTGTTCCTCAAGGTTCCGTTTTAGGACCACTATTGTTTTCACTATATATTTTACCTCTTGGGGATGTTATTCGAAAACATAATGTAAACTTTCACTGCTATGCGGATGACACACAGCTGTACATTTCAATGAAACATGGTGAAGCCCCAAAATTGCCCTCGCTAGAAGCATGTGTTTCAGACATAAGGAAGTGGATGGCTGCAAACTTTCTACTATTAAACTCGGACAAAACAGAGATGCTTGTTCTAGGTCCCAAGAAACAAAGAGATCTTCTGTTGAATCTGACAATTAATCTTAATGGTTGTACAGTCGTCTCAAATAAAACTGTGAAGGACCTCGGCGTTACTCTGGACCCTGATCTCTCTTTTGAAGAACATATCAAGACCATTTCGAGGACAGCTTTTTTCCATCTACGTAACATTGCAAAAATCAGAAACTTTCTGTCCAAAAATTATGCAGAAAAATTAATCCATGCTTTTGTCACTTCTAGGTTAGACTACTGCAATGCTCTATTTTCCGGCTACCCGGATAAAGCACTAAATAAACTTCAGTTAGTGCTAAATACGGCTGCTAGAATCCTGACTAGAACCAAAAAATTTGATCATATTACTCCAGTGCTAGCCTCTCTACACTGGCTTCCTGTCAAAGCAAGGGCTGATTTCAAGGTTTTACTGCTAACCTACAAAGCATTACATGGGCTTGCTCCTACCTATCTCTCTGATTTGGTCCTGCCGTACATACCTACACGTACGCTACGGTCACAAGACGCAGGCCTCCTAATTGTCCCTAGAATTTCTAAGCAAACAGCTGGAGGCAGGGCTTTCTCCTATAGAGCTCCATTTTTATGGAACGGTCTGCCTACCCATGTCAGAGACGCAAACTCGGACTCAACCTTTAAGTCTTTACTGAAGACTCATCTCTTCAGTGGGTCATATGATTGAGTGTAGTCTGGCCCAGGAGTGGGAAGGTGAACGGAAAGGCTCTGGAGCAACGAACCGCCCTTGCTGTCTCTGCCTGGCTGGTTCCCCTCTTTCCACTGGGATTCTCTGCCTCTAACCCTATTACAGGGGCTGAGTCACTGGCTTGCTGGGGCTCTCTCATGCCGTCCCTGGAGGGGGTGCGTCACCTGAGTGGGTTGATTCACTGTTGTGGTCATCCTGTCTGGGTTGGCGCCCCCCCCTTGGGTTGTGCCGTGGCGGAGATCTTTGTGGGCTATACTCAGCCTTGTCTCAGGATGGTAAGTTGGTGGTTGAAGATATCCCTCTAGTGGTGTGGGGGCTGTGCTTTGGCAAAGTGGGTGGGGTTATATCCTTCCTGTTTGGCCCTGTCCGGGGGTGTCCTCGGATGGGGCCACAGTGTCTCCTGACCCCTCCTGTCTCAGCCTCCAGTATTTATGCTGCAGTAGTTTATGTGTCGGGGGGCTGGGGTCAGTTTGTTATATCTGGAGTACTTCTCCTGTCCTATTCGGTGTCCTGTGTGAATCTAAGTGTGCGTTCTCTAATTCTCTCCTTCTCTCTTTCTTTCTCTCTCTCGGAGGACCTGAGCCCTAGGACCATGCCCCAGGACTACCTGACATGATGACTCCTTGCTGTCCCCAGTCCACCTGGCCATGCTGCTGTTCCAGTTTCAACTGACCTGAGCCCTAGGACCATGCCCCAGGACTACCTGACATGATGACTCCTTGCTGTCCCCAGTCCACCTGGCCATGCTGCTGCTCCAGTTTCAACTTCCACCTGACTGTGCTGCTGCTCCAGTTTCAACTGTTCTGCCTTATTATTATTCGACCATGCTGGTCATTTATGAACATTTGAACATCTTGGCCATGTTCTGTTATAATCTCCACCCGGCACAGCCAGAAGAGGACTGGCCACCCCACATAGCCTGGTTCCTCTCTAGGTTTCTTCCTAGGTATTGGCCTTTCTAGGGAGTTTTTCCTAGCCACCGTGCTTCTACACCTGCATTGCTTGCTGTTTGGGGTTTTAGGCTGGGTTTCTGTACAGCACTTTGAGATATCAGCTGATGTACGAAGGGCTATATAAATACATTTGATTTGATTTGATTTGATACAGTGAATTTTAAGTGAAATAATAAGTCTGTAAACAATTGTTGGAAAATTACTTGTGTCATGCACAAAGTAGATGTCCTAACCAACTTGCCAAAACTGTAGTTTGTTATTAAGGACTGTTATTATTGTCCTGTATGTAAACTTCCGACTTCAACTGTAGTTGTTAGTTTAATCTGTGGGGGGCGACAGTGTCTAGGAGATGGATCCATTTAGCCTCTTTTTGTAGCAAGAAATGGTCCAAATCACCCCTCTTTCATTCCTCTGCATTTTCTCTATAGCCCAGATCTTTAGTTCATTGACGGTGTGTTGGTGCTGAATAAAGTGCCCTGCTAGAGGGTAGTTCTCTCCTTGCATCAAATAGAGCTTTTGTGTTCTGTGATGCGTGTTCTCAGTGTGTGTGGTCATCCCGATGTATATTATGGAGCCCAGGCACTGGATAGCGTAGATTACTCTTCAGGGTGATGGGCTATTGGTTTTTGGATTAGGAAATTGACTCTGTTTTTGTGATTGTGTGCATCAGGATCAGTTTACGCATGGGTAATGGCCTATAGGGAGTGGGAGGCAGTGGCGACCTGTCAAACAGGGCTTGCCTGTTTTGCATGTTATTTTGGAGTTAATACGTGTCACATATCAGTTTGCAAACAATGTAAAAAATATATATATCTTTGAGGTAATAAAACCACATACAAACATGGTCTCTTTTTTGTTTTCTTGAGTAAGCCAACTCCAAAATGTAGATGTTTCAGCCTAGCTCAGTGCTTTCTGTGGTGGTGGGGCAAGCCAGCAGAAAATACGGAGCGTTGAGCTGTGATTGTCTCAGTGTTCTGTCACTCATGGGGACACTAAGTAACCGCCAAGTCTAAGGGTAGAGCTAGAAAATTCTAGGCCTTTGGGTGCTGCCATAGAGTTACATTAGAAGTGCCCATCCAAGAAGGCTCAAGGTCATTGGCCACAGATAAAATGACGTTAAATCACGTTATATGTACAGTAGGTTTGATTGGACTGATCATGCCAACATCATACTTTCAAAATCTTAGCTAGCAGTCATCATCATGAATCAAGTCGACAATCTACTGGCAAATCCTTTTTAATCCTTGTCATATGAAGAGAAATAATGAAGAGAAATTATAGATAAAACATATTGGTGCTCATCGGCCATAAACATTACACAACAAGTTGGAAATCACAAATTCAATAATGAGTGGTTTGGAAGAAATCAGTGACAGTGGCTAACTGCAAGCATTGCAAAGCAATCACTAGCCTGCTATTCAGTGGAGTGGATGTGTGGTCCCAAATCTGGGATTAAGTTTAAAATTATAAACATTCAACATTGGTCATGCTGTCAATGAAGCATGATTTGAACCGCGCTCAAAACAACTGTTAACTCGGAACTGCGAAAACTTGACTTTAGTGAGTTCAAGACAACTGGGAAGTCAGGAATAAACTAGCTCCAACTGGGAAAATACATTTTGAACGGACATCCAACTCGTAATTGTAATTCTGGCCTCTTTCTAGAGCTACAACCTGAAGATCAATGACGTTATCATGATTCAACCTTGTTTTTTTCTCTCAGTTCCCAGTTGTTTTGAAAGCACCATCAATTCAGAGAATGCCAGACTTTGATGACAAAATTTGCCCACAAGAAGGATCGCCACGCCACCTTCCTGTTCAAGTGAGCACAGTACAAAAAGGTGAGTCCAAAAATGTATTGTACGTTGCTGCAGAAATGATGTAATATTCCAGGGAGATATGTATACTGTAGCTAAGAAAGTAATACTAAGTTTATGTTGTGTAGTAAGATATTAGTAGCCCATGTGCATCGCCCTAATAAGAAAGAAAGAATTGCAACTTGTAACGTCTGCTTCCAGCCCACACTCTCAAAGACATAGATCCCCTGAACGCAGATCACTTTCCAGCCCACACCCTCAAATACAGATACCCTGAATGCAGATCACTTTCCAGCCCACACCCTCAAATACAGATACCCTGAACACAGATCACTTTCCAGCCCACACCCTCAAATACAGATACCCTGAACGCAGATCACTTTCCAGCCCACACCCTCAAATACAGATACCCTGAACGCAGATCACTTTCCAGCCCACACCCTCAAACACAGATACCCTGAACGCAGATCACTTTCCAGCCCACACCCTCAAACACATAGATCCCCTGAACGCAGATCACTTTCCAGCCCACACCCTCAAACACATAGATACCCTGAACGCAGATCACTTTCCAGCCCACACCCTCAAACACATAGATATCCCTGAACGCAGATCACTTTCCAGTCCACACCCTCAAACACATAGATCCCCTGAACGCAGTTCACTCTCCAGATCCAAATCACCTGAACTCTGATCACCTGATCACCTGTTCACACACCTGTTTGTCATGTACACACACTATTTAGTTCAGTTCTTTGCACCCCATCACTGTGAGGTATTGTTTGTTTTGTGACACACGTCTTTCGTAACGCTGGGTTTCCTGTGATTTACTCCTCCTGTGTATGATAGTTTTTGTCTGCCTCACTAACAATGCATTTTGCCTATTCCCTGCATGTACTTTAGCCTATCGGATTTCCTGTTATCTCCCGGACTACGTTACTAGCCTTTTCCCTGCCTGTACTGTTGCTCTTTTGGACCCCCTGTGTATGACCTTCTGCCTGCCCCTGGACTCAGCTACCTGCCTCCTCCTGTGTATGACCTTCTGCCTGCCCCTGGACTCAGCTACCTGTCTCCTCCTGTGGTCCTCTGCAATAAACACCTGCTGTGCACTGCGCTTGAAACCAGCTCTCTGTCTCCCCTCGTGTTCATTACACAACGCTGCTGAGTTTTTCACCCTCAACCGTTTCCTGTGTGTATCAAGAATGGTCCACCACCCAAAGGACATCCAGCCAACTTGACACAACTGTGGGAAGCATTGGAGTCAACATGGGCCAGAATCACTGTGGAACAGTTGACACCTTATAGAGTCCATTCCCTGACGAATTGAGGCTGTTCTGAGGGCAAAAGGGGGTGCAACGCAATATTAAGGTGTTCCTAATGTTTTGTCCACTCATTGTACAGTCTATGGTCAGCATGCACACTAATATACAAAAACATTTTAAATGCTTGAAAGTGTTGGTCAATGTATGACCAGTAATGTCATTAATATATGACACCTATAAATGTGTTAATGTAACTAGATATGGTGTATTTAAGTCTCTGTATTACTAATTCACTGTGAGGGCTTTCTCTAAATTTCACAGATTACCATGTTGGCCAATTGGGCATAGAAGTAATAGTTACGGACAACAGTAAGGGCAGACATCCATCATGCACAATAATAATGAATATGATGATTTCTTTGGGGAAGTGAGATGCACTATCCAGGTCACTGACTTTTCTTGAAACAGGATTTTGTTAATTCATAGAACAAATATAATCTACCAACTTTTATAATGAGATGAGTCTTAATAATATATCTTTATTTGATTTCTAAGCTAAAGATATATAAAACAAATGTACAAACTTACAAATAGGTTTTGACCAACACAAATGGACATGGCATGACATTGATATACATTTATAGAGTCATTTAAGAAAGAAAATCCGGAGGAAGACTGATCACATAATATTCTGTACAGGAACTCCGATATATTTACATTAGTTATACTTATAAGCAAAAGCTACACTGAACACAAAGCCAGACAGTCATGCTTTATGCTAAAATGTTCAGCAGGTGATGTGAGGTTGACTTTATAACACTGTTACACACATGCACTAAAAACGGTCTATTAGAAATCCATCTACTATTTAAACGTTCTATCATATTTTGGGGTTATTATATTGTCAGTTCCTGTATACTATACAGTGTACAACAAAGAACATTGACAAAATTCAATACACAATCCAGTCTCGTACAAAAACCAACCAAGCACAGAACACTCGCCAAATAGGAATGTTTTAGTCAACTTCAAATGTGAAGAACAGTTATTTTTGACGACCACAACCATCAGCAGTGTGTCGACTAATCAGGTTAGCATGCAAAATAATGCAATTATGACTTCATTGAATAATATAAAAATAGAATCCTCCCTACACACACACACACGTGGGATTATGACATAATTAAGGCCACATATCCATATCTCTTCCTGAGTCCTAAGACAACTCTTCATACTACTGTCCATCTTATTCTATAGCCAGTGCTTGACTTGGATTGAAATAGGTTCCGGTACTCAGCTTCACAATACTTTTTAGCTAATGTTTTCTAAGAGTAACAGGAGCTCTAGCAGTAGAACATTTGACGTGCCGATACTCAGCTCCGGTGAGCTGCTGTCCAAGTCCAGCACTGGTATTGTCTCTAGTTGACTTGCTGTCACAATGCCCAAAATGCTTGATCGTTTCCCTAAAGTTTGGTCTCAAAAGATTCCCTGGTGGTTTCTCTCTTCCCAGGGTATGGATCTAAGGGCCCACAATCTTTCCAATATATGGTTAGGTCCAAGCACTCTCCTTAAGTGCTATGTGAAAACAAACTATTGTTATGTAATTTACTAACAGAGAAATAAAAAAAATTGCAAGAGAAGCCATGTCCGTTGTTGGCACGGTCAAAAATGTTATGGTAAACTACCACTATGTAAGAGAGAGTGAATGAATGGAGAGATGGGAACAAAGGTATGTGTGTGCAGTGTATGAGAGAGAGAGAGAGAGAGAGAGAGAGAGAGAGAAAGAGTGAGAAAGAGAGAGAGAAACAGAGAAAGAAAAAGAGAGAGAGAAATCAAACAAATCACAATAGATGCTTGAATGCAAAATAAAAACTTTGTTTGAATGATCCCTTCTAGCCAGGCATTTCTCAAAGAACAAAGGCATAATAAAAAGACTAGTACAAAAAAGAATGCATTACATGCATTGTAAACAAACTAGTGTAGAGCCTATGAGCCCAGCCAAAACAACAATGAAAATATAGACCCATATCTCAGAAACCAGAGCTGTGGCGGAAAGAAATCATGCATACATTTGCTATGTAAAGCAGCCATTTCCAACTCCCTCAAAACAGGCTGTGGCGAGGGACCACACTTTTGAGAAGAACTTATGCTGAGGCCCCTTCTCTTTCTCTCCTCTTTCCAGAAAAAAATGGATGGACTTGGTGACCATGAAGCGTTGATGTGTTCTTTGCTACATCTAAGCACTTTTGTTCAGCGAGCGCATGCCGAGTCTTTCTGAAACTAAACAGGAGCATGCTCCACAGATTTTGAAAGATGGAGCAGGTTTTCCCACCATTGACCGACCACTTCATAAATGATTCATTTTTTAATCACCGGGCAAAAGCTAGGAAAAGTTTCAATTTGGAAGGAGGAAATCAAGGACAAGTTTTAAAATAGCTGACTCGGTACTGTACTAATATAATAATAATAATTTGGTGGGTGCTTATTATTGTCCTATTTTATACATGTGACTTAGACCTGTATGTGTGAATTGGAAATGTGCTTTTTGCATATCCCAACTCCCCCTGAGACACCCTTGGAGAGTGGGGTCACAGCCAGGTATATTCAGACCGATGTTTGGGCCAGAAATAACCTGTGCAGGGACATCAGACGACCAGTTGTATGGTGGATGAAAAGAAACGGAGGTGGGAGTATTTCAAGCTATGCTCCATCTCAAGCCAATTTCAATTTACGACCCTTCATTTTGAAGATGAAGGCTTTTCTCTGAACAGAAGTACGCAATTGGCAGCTAGCAGGCCCTTGTGACCAAAGTTATTTCAATATTTACACATTCTGTCTCTAAATGTATTTTCTGATCTGAAATATAGCCATCCATAGGCCATACTAATTAACATATACATTTCAACACATGGAATATATCAGGAATATATTTTTTCAAGAAGTAACATTCAACTACCTATATACATCTAGTGTGGACTGGCATAGTACAATATATTCACTATTCAATCAACCCCTGGACAAGATGAACCAGTCCTTGCAAAAATGAGATATATAAACACAATGACTCCAGTTGCTGAGGCTGAGACCACAACTGTCCAACAGTTCCAACAGTTCTCGACCCAAAGGTCACGCTGCATTTGACCCCCGTTGAGCTGTAGAGTCGTTACATCACAGCAGGGGGGCTGTGTCCGCCAGGCAGGACATCGCTACGGCAGTGAGATAAAAGAAGAATCAGAAAAATAGCTGACTTCAACATGGAAGGAGCGGTAGTGAAAAAGCGTTCAGTGCTATTGCAGTCTACCCCTCTGACTAGGACAGCAACTGCCTGTGTGTGTGTGTGTGTGTGTGTGTGTGTGTGTGTGTGTGTGTGTGTGTGTGTGTGTGTGTGTGTGTGTGTGTGTGTGTGTGTTCATGTGCACACCAACTGCTTCAGTGTGTCTCTTCAGGTATTCGCTGCAACTGAAAATGGTCCAAACCATGGCCCTATGGCCCTAGACCTAAGACCCCCCGACCTCTGACACCACCCCACCCAAACCCCACTTTCAGATGCACAGGTTGTTCAGTCCTAGAGGGGCGGTAGTGGTGGTGGAGGAGGTGGGCAGGGCAGGCTGGGGCTCGATGTCTCTCGTTTTCATGAAACCCAGCAGCTGCTCGGGGATCTCTGCCAACACGTCCTTGGCCAGCCGTGCCATGCTCAGCACCTGGTTGCCCTGGCGGTCAATATAGTCCCGGAACGGCACAAACTGGACTATATCTCGCTCAGCAATGCGCCCCTTAGAGGACACTCTGACCTCATCACCGTCCAGTTCCTCCATCGCTACAGAGCAGAGAGAGAGACAGAGAGCGTCAGAAACAGAGAGAGAGAGACAGAGAGCGTCAGAAACAGAGAGAGAGAGACAGAGAGCGTCAGAAACAGAGAGATAGAGACAGAGAGCGTCAGAAACAGAGAGAGCGAGACAGAGAGTGTCAGAAACAGAGAGAGAGAGTCAGAGAGCGTCAGAGTCAGAGAGAGAGAGACAGACAGACAGACAGACAGACAGACAGACAGACAGACAGACAGACAGACAGACAGACAGACAGACAGACAGACAGACAGACAGACAGACAGACAGACAGACAGACAGACAGACAGACAGACAGACAGACAGACAGACAGACAGACAGACAGACAGACAGACAGACAGACAGACAGACAGACAGACAGACAGACAGACAGACAGACAGACAGACAGACAGACAGACAGACAGACAGACAGACAGACAGACAGACAGACAGACAGACAGACAGACAGACAGACAGACAGACAGACAGACAGACAGACAGACAGACAGACAGACAGACAGACAGACAGACAGACAGACGACAGACAGACAGACAGACAGACAGACAGACAGACAGACAGACAGACAGACAGACAGACAGACAGACAGACAGACAGACAGACAGACAGACAGACAGACAGACAGACAGACAGACAGACAGACAGACAGACAGACAGACAGACAGACAGACAGACAGACAGACAGACAGACAGACAGACAGACAGACAGACAGACAGACAGACAGACAGACAGACAGACAGACAGACAGACAGACAGACAGACAGACAGACAGACAGACAGACAGACAGACAGACAGACAGACAGACAGACAGACAGACAGACAGACAGACAGACAGACAGACAGACAGACAGACAGACAGACAGACAGACAGACAGACAGACAGACAGACAGACAGACAGACAGACAGACAGACAGACAGACAGACAGACAGACAGACAGACAGACAGAGAAAAGAGAGAGAAAAGAGAGAGAAAAAGAGAGAGAAAAAGAGAGAGAAAAAGAGAGAGATAGAGAGACAGACAGACAGAGAAAAAGAGAGAGAAAAAGAGAGAGAAAAAGAGAGAGATAGAGAGGGAGAGACATACATAGTCAGAGAGAGGCAGAGGTAGAGACAGGTAGTCAGAGAAAGAGAGAGTCAGAAACAGAGTGAGAGGGTCAGAGACAGAGAGAGTCCGAGAAAAAGACAGACAGTCAGAGAGATCCAGAGAGAGGCAGAGGCAGAAAGAGACAGACAGATAGTCAGAGAGAGTCAGACAGAGAATCAGAGACAGAGTCAGAGAGAGAGAAAGAGTCAGAGAGAGAATCAGAGAGAGCGAGTCAATGACAGAGAGAGTCAGAGATCGAGGAAGTCAGAGTTAGAGACAGAGACAGAGGTAGAGACAGAGATAACGACACATAGCTCCAATGTTAGACAGAATGTTATTGGTGCTTTTAATGTGTGCTGGATTTGTGGTAAGTTTGGCACCATAGGCCACTTTGTTTGCCAAAAGCTCAACTAATAAAATAATATTGGGGTAAAGACATAATCCTCTACGTAAACCCCACCAAAAAAACATATTTTAAAAAATGATCCTCAAACTTCAAACTAACATTATTAGGACTGATTCTAAAGCCACAATGTATACTTTTTATTACATGTTTTAAAATCATCACTGCATGTCTAATAAATCACTGTGTGTGTTTATTTAATGAAAATAACTCAATTACATTTCAGATCATTTATTTTCCTGAACCTCCTTTTGCCCTTGAAATGCTCAGTCTGACCATGTGGGCATTAGGTAACAAATTTGAAGATACACAACCCTGATTGACTGATAGGATGGTCTAGAGCCCACCCCCTTCCACCCTCTTACCCAGAATAACTGTCATTGGTTTATTACAATCAGATCAGATTGTGACAGCATGATCTGGGAAAGAAAACTCCATCCCACCTGAACAGGCTCCATCCCAATTTCATAGTATTATGGAAATATATTTATTTCATATTTTAAACAGGACAATCCCATTTTTAACTGTACTACCCCTTTCATAATAATCTACGGCATCTATATTAGGAAGTCTTGTCTGAGAACGTACAACTTCCTAATATGGATTCCGTAAAATGTCTAATAGTCTAAACCCCTATAACACCACCGGCCACCCTAGACCCACCTCAGTTTGCATACCTCCCCAACAGGTCCACAGATGACGCTATCACCTCACACTGCACACTGCCCTATCCCATCTGGACAAAAAAAATACCTATGAAAGAATGCTGTTCATTAACTACAGCTTAGCATTCAACACCATAGTACCCTCCAAGCTCATCATCAAGCTGGAGGCCCTGGGTCTCAACCCTGCCCTGTGCAACTGGGTCCTGGACTTTGACGGGCCGCCCCATGGTGGGGAAGGTAGGAAACAACATCTCCACTTCACTGTCCGTCAACACTGGATCCCCACAAGGGTGTGTACTCAGCCCTCTCCTGTACTCCCTGTTCACCCACGACCGCGTGGCCATGCACGCCTTCACCTCAATCATCAAGTTTACAGACAACACAACATTAGTGAGCTTGATCACCAACAACGACAAGACAGCCTACAGGGAGGAGGTGAGGGCACATGGAGTGTGGTGTCAGGAAAACAACCTCTCACTCAACGTCAACAAGAAAAAGGAGTTCAGAGGGAGCCCCCCCCTATCCACATCGAAGGGACAGCAGTGGACAAGGTGGAAAGTTAACTTCCTCGGCGTACACATCACAGACAAACTGAAATGGTCCACCCACACAGACAGTGTGGTGAAGAAGGCGAAACAGCACCTCTTCAACCTCAGGAGGCTGAAGAAATTAGGCTTGTCACCCAAAACCCTGACAGACTTTTACAGATGCACAATCGAGAGCATCCTGTCGGGCTGTAACACAGCCTGGTACGGCAACTGCACTGCCCTCAACCGCAACGCTCTCCAGAGGGTGATCATCAAGGACAATAACCACCCGAGCCACTGCATGTTCACACCGCAATCATCCAGAAGGCGAGGTCAGTACAGGTGCATCAAAGCTGGGACCGAGAGATTGAAAAACAGCTTTTTTTCACAAAGCCATCAGACTGTTAAACAGCCATCACTAACTTAGAGAGGCTGCTGCCCACATTGAGACCCAATCACTGGACACTTTAATAAATGGACTAGTCACTTTAAATAATGGCACTTTAAAAATGTTTACATATCTTACATTACTCATATCGCATGTATATACTGTATTTTACACCATCTACTGCACCTTGCCTATGCCGCTCGGCCATCGCTCATTCATATACTTATATGTACATATTCTCATTCACCCCTTGTGTGTTTTAGGTAGTTGTTGGGGAATTGTTAGATATTACTACACTGACGGAATTAGAAGCACAAGCATTTCGCCCCACTCGCATTAACATCTGCTAACCGTGTGTATTTGACCAATAAAATTTGATTTTAACTCAACTCTGGACCTCAAAGCCAGTTCAATTGCATTTTTCCATTGTTCCCCTCTAATAAGGGACTGATTTAGTCCTGGGACACCAGGTGTGTGCAATTAATTATCAGGTAGAACACAAAACCAGCAGGCTCCGGACCTTGTAGGGTCAGAGTTGAATAACCATGGACTACACCATGGATACTGAAATCTGTTTTGGTATTGAGGAATGGGAATGGGCTGGAGACCTATCCAGTGCTTTAACCCATCAGTGGTCATGAAGGAAAGGGAGCAAGTTATACCTATTGGGACGAGATCATGCGGCATGTTTGAAGAGGACTGACTGGGGATATTATAAATGGCACTACAGAGATGACAGATGGCTGTAGGCAGAATATAGTAGTGCAGATGAAGAGAAGGGGTGAAGGGACAGCAGGAGGGCAGGGAAGGGGGCCAGGTGCCTTGGGTAAACCCGGACATGTGGGGGGCATCCCCTGAGTCACAGGGACTTATACAGAGCCTCCTGCTCCCTTGAACGTCACGCACGCACACACACATATAGACAGAGGGGTGTATACACACATGCACTCTCACACACACTCCGCCTTCTGTTCCCTATGAATGTCACACACGACACACACAGGTGTGTGTGTGTGTATGTGTATGTGTGTGTGTGTGTGTACCTACAGGCACAGGGGTGCTTAGTACACACTGATGATGCACACACGTTCACCGCACGCACGCACATACACACACAAACACCCTCAGACACACACACAGACACCCACAGAAAAACAGCTGCATCAAAACATGTGGGGGATTTGGAGAGAGGAATGGTGTGATGGAAAGATTTACAGAGAAAGAGAGTGTAAGAGAGGGGAGGATGGTAATAGCAGAAGAGAGAGGACAGAAGATGGTGCTTCAAGGTCCAATGCAGCCGTATTTATCTCAAAATACAATCATTTCTGTGTAACAATTAATTTCCTTTCTGTTTTAATTTAAAATAGACCCCAAAAAAATAGCTTCGTAGCAAAGAGCATTTTCTCAAGCAATAATTTAGCTAGGACTGTCTGGGAATGTTCAAGGTTGTGTGTGTGTGTGTGTGTGACAGTCTGTTTGCATAGGCTCCCTGTGGAGATAGAGTTCCCCAGCTTCCTTCTGACTGAGCTAAAGGAGGATATGAAAGTGTAGATGAATCAAATACCCCTCTTCCTATAGAACATTTAAAGTTAAAGTTAGGAACATTCTCCACCCACCACACACTCTGGAGCAAGCAGTCAACCCACCACACACTCTGGAGCAAGCAGTCAACCCACCACACACTCTGGAGCAAGCAGTCAACCCACCACACACTCTGGAGCAAGCAGTCAACCCACCACACATTAAACTCTAGAGGTTTAATTTATACGCTTTTAAATACACATTCCCCAACTCTCTCTCTCCCTTTTCTGTCACGCATGCACACGCGGACGCACAACTACGGCAGCCACCCCTGATCCCTCGTACAGCCCTGTGTAGTGTCTAATAGGTCCCTCAGAGATCTATCTCCCTTGTCGTTAGGCATGACTCATTTCCCCTCTCCTTTTCCCTTCCCCAACTACCACCAGTAGTTTTTTAATAATTAAAATCACTTAGCCAATTAGCTTTTGGAATATTTGGCATATTTACTTTGCGAGAGTCTCCGCTTTGTGTTGCTTCTCTGAAGATCTCAGCTGTCCAACACAACTCTTTCTCACTTTGCTAGGAAGAAACAAGCGTAATTTAAAATTGCACCCTATTCCATATTTAGTCCACTACTTTTGACCACAGGCAAAAGGGAGGCATCCACAATCTCGTTCTACCGAGTGCCATTTCAGGATTTCCCTTCGCCAGGCCGTTGTGCACTTGCTGCGTTGTCATCATTACCCAGGGATAAAAAATTTGCATGGTAGGTAGAGAAGGATATCACCCCAACAGAATTATCTCCTGCTGCATATTACTGTTAGCAAAACAAAATGGTACCACGAGTAAACAATGTGAGTGAATGGATTGTTTACATTGTAATATTCTTCTTCTATGCCATTAGCCTTCTGAGCTAAAGCCAGGTGACCAAGGTAACAGAGCCAAAGTCTGACCCATCGGGCGCGTGTTCATTAAGCACCATACGGAAGAAATGGACTGAAAACAGGGAGGGACGACATGGACATTGCTCATTTCGTATTCGATTGCAAGACATTTTAAAACGTTTTCCACGGCCTGCCCTACGGAATACGATCCAGGAGTCACTCACTCTGAGTTCCCATCCACTGAGAGACATGACACAGGAGTCACGACCTGTTACCAATGAGGCTAATGCAATGCTAATGATTATTTGGGATGGGGAGAAGGAATGAACACTCCCCTCTTCCTGGACAGCTACTAATAACGTAAGTTTTACTCCGCCCAATGCACCTTGGGCGTGCAGGCTTTTGTTCCAACCCTGCTATAAGACTCATGCTGCTCGTCAGGATCAAATCAGGTGTGTTAGAAGAGTATAACAGATCCAGAGCAAAAGCCCAGCTCTACAGGAGGAGGGATGGGCATCCTCGCTGTAGCTCCAAGGCAGGGGGAGAGCGAGGAGGGGATTCACCAGTTCCTAAAACCTTTGAGAAGGAGATTGCAGTAAGTGTTGTTTTGTCACCTACCCTGCTGATCTTTAGTGCACTTCACAGGCTGTGAAGCCTCTGATCAGAAGCTGTGAACCTTGAATGGCTTTTTTGACAGTGGAGCTAGCTACTTTGGGCGTGCGCACACACACATGCCGGATGCACATGCGCACACACACCCACTTACCGTCAAACTCAGCAGGGCCTACTCCCACTATGATGATAGACATGGGCAGAGCGGCAGCCTGTGAGAAAGGGGATAACACACAAAGGTGATGTGTGAGGTATATGTGCCCCCCCCCCAACACACACACACGATAAGCACTCACATTGACCACAGCCTCCTTGGTCTGCACCATGTCTGAGATGACTCCGTCTGTGATCATCAACAGCACAAAGTACTGGGATCCGTCAGTCACATCCTCAGCACACCTGCATAGAGCAACACACCACAGGATGAATCCTCAGCTTCTGTGGCTACTGTATGTGAGTAGGTGTAGGTGTGTGTGCTTGCGTGTGTATGTGTATGATGTGTATATATATACACACACACACACACACGCGTGTTTGTGTGTGTGTGTGTGTGTGTAAGAAAGAGACTTTCTTCTGTCTTCTGGTTTTCTGTAGTTATAGCATAACACAACTATTTGAGTACCGTTACACTAAACTGAGCTCCATTGTCAGACATTATGTTGTCTAGACCTACACGTTCTTACATCACAATTAGACGTTCATCCACGTTTCTCAAAAGTCAGATTTCAAAGTTGTTCCAAACGTCCAATTTCAAAGAGTTTAAGGTTAAGTTTAGGCATAAACTTCACATTTTTAAGGTTTGGGATAGGCATAAAACAACAATTTCAAAAACAACATTCTAAGTGACAGAAATGTTGTGTTGTCTAGACTGTTGATATAGAAGTGTTGTGTTTTGTCGAGAATTTTCACATACTGTAAAACTTCAAAATCTCAAATATCTGTCTGTCCCTTTTAATAGCCGGGCATCAGCACAGATTTCAGCAAATACATTTATATTTCAAATAAAGGGCAGGTCTAAATAAATTGTTGAAGAGTAATCAGTGAACACCATAAAGAAGAGCAACATCATTATATGAGACAGCAGTCTGGTTTGACATGGTCAAACATTGAATACTGAAGTCTATGTGCTGTGATATCGATGCCACTACAAGAATACAATGCGCAATAGAGTATCACAGTATGACTCATAATACCCATAAAACCTAGCTGTCAAACAGGGAAATTCTTCCAATTGTTTTTGCACCATTCATTTTTCCTATAGGGGACTTTAGAAACACTTACAATAAGGGCTGTGTTTCATGTAAGCTACCATGGCATGACTTTTGATAACCGTGTTAATATCTCTAGGACAAGGTGAATTTTATCAATATATTTGCCTGTATTTACCCCCTAAAATGAAATGCTAATTAGCTGCTAATGTGGCTATCATAAAGAACTACAAATGCCCTGATGATCTCGATGAGATAAGAAGGTAAGAATCACCGGATTAACTAATGTTAGCTTAATGTAGTAATGAATAAATTGGCTACAATTCTTTACATTTACAATTGTGTTAACTGTCTTGTGCAAGTTTAAAATTGACACCATACCTGTTAGCAAAGGTGTCAGCTAGAAATGAGTTTGCAGGGATTTGTAGTTTTGCATGTCTACTTTGATAGTAGGTAGCATTTTTGTGTAAATAGAGACGAATATATAGACAAAAGTCGCCTTGTCCGGGCCTCCCAAGTGGCGCAGCGGTCTAAGGCATTGCAGTGTCACTACAACCTCTTGGCTCATCTCGCTCTAGCGACTCCTTGTGGTGGGCCGGGCGCCTGCTAGCTGACCCCGGCCATCAGTTAAACAGTGTTTCCTTCGACACATTGGTGCGGCTGGCTTCCGGGTTAAGTGAGCGGGTGTTAAGAAGTGCGGTTTGACGGGTTATGTTCCGGAGGACCCATGACTCGACATTCGCCTCTACCGAGCACGTTGTTGAGTTGCAGCGATGAGACAAGATAGTAATCACGAAATTGGGGAGAAAAAGGGGGTAAAAATTACTAAAAAATAAATAAATAAGGCACCTTGTCCGAGAGAGTTGCATGGTTATCAAAACCTCACGTGAGGGTTGGCCTACACAAAACACAGCCTTTAATTTCAAGTGTTTCTAAAATCCCCTATGGAAAAAATAATTGATAGAAAAACGATTGGAACCATTACCTTGTTTGATCGCTAGATGTTATGGCTATTATTATACCTCCACCATGGGGCTCTATGAGTGGGAGAAAATCAGCGGGTGCATGATCGCAAGCCTACCGTAGTATTTACAAGTCTGATCTGTGATGGATTTGTTATTATGTTTATACTGGTCACAATAAACAGTGTGGTTGTCTTTTCAACAATTAACGATTAAGCAAAAG
Source organism: Oncorhynchus kisutch (assembly GCF_002021735.2). NCBI lineage: Eukaryota > Metazoa > Chordata > Actinopteri > Salmoniformes > Salmonidae > Oncorhynchus > Oncorhynchus kisutch. The sequence goes on from NC_034178.2 coordinate 63,706,268, forward strand.
CTTTGTGCATTAAGGAAACAGACGAGTGGCTCAAATAGAAGGCTGTCTCTAATAAGCACTGGTTATGCCTTTATTTGCTTCAATCAGTGTGATTGAAGCAAATAAAGGCCCGGGATATTAATTGATGTTTTACAGTTGAAGTGTTGTGTTGTCCAGACTGTTGTTATAGAAGTGTTGCATTGTCCAAACTGTTGTTATAGAAGTGTTGCATTGTCCAGACTGTTGTTATAGAAGTGTTGCATTGTTCAGACTGTTGTTATAGAAGTGTTGTGTTGTCCAGACTGTTGTTATAGAAGTGTTGCATTGTCCAGACTGTTGTTATAGAAGTGTTGCGTTGTCCAGACTGTTGTTATAGAAGTGTTGTGTTGTCCAGACTGTTGTTATAGAAGTGTTGCATTGTCCAGACTGTTGTTATAGAAGTGTTGCATTGTCAAGACTTTTGTTATTGAAGTGTTGTCAAGACTGTTATTACAGAAGTGTTGCGTTGTCCAGACTGTTGTTATAGAAGTGTTGCATTGTCCAGACTGTTGTTATAGAAGTGTTGCATTGTCCAGACTGTTGTTATAGAAGTGTTGTGTTGTCCAGACTGTTGTTATAGAAGTGTTGTGTTGTCCAGACATTATTATAGAAGTGTTGCATTGTCCAGACTGTTGTTATAGAAGTGTTGCGTTGTCCAGACATTGTTATAGAAGTGTTGCATTGTCCAGACTGTTGTTATAGACGTGTTGCATTGTCCAGACTGTTGTTATAGAAGTGTTGCATTGTCAAGAATGTTGTTATTGAAGTGTTGTCAAGACTGTTATTACAGAAGTGTTGCGTTGTCCAGACATTGTTATAGAAGTGTTGCATTGTCCAGACTGTTGTTATAGAAGTGTTGCATTGTCCAGACTGTTATTATAGAAGTGTTGCATTGTCCAGACTGTTGTTATAGAAGTGTTGCATTGTCCAGACTGTTGTTATAGAAGTGTTGCATTGTCCAGACTGTTGTTATAGAAGTGTTGCATTGCCAAGAATGTTGTTATTGAAGTGTTGTCAAGACTGTTATTACAGAAGTGTTGCGTTGTCCAGACTGTTGTTATAGAAGTGTTGCATTGTCCAGACTGTTGTTATAGAAGTGTTGTGTTGTCCAGACTGTTGTTATAGAAGTGTTGCATTGTCCAGACTGTTGTTATAGAAGTGTTGCATTGTCCAGACTGTTGTTATAGAGGTGTTGCATTGTCCAGACTGTTGTTATAGAAGTGTTGCATTGTCCAGACTGTTGTTATAGAAGTGTTGCATTGTCAAGAATGTTGTTATTGAAGTGTTGTCAAGACTGTTATTACAGAAGTGTTGCGTTGTCCAGACATTGTTATAGAAGTGTTGCATTGTCCAGACTGTTGTTATAGAAGTGTTGCATTGTCCAGACTGTTGTTATAGAAGTGTTGCATTGTCCAGACTGTTGTTATAGAAGTGTTGCATTGTCCAGACTGTTGTTATAGAAGTGTTGCATTGTCCAGACTGTTGTTATAGAAGTGTTGCATTGTCCAGACTGTTGTTATAGAAGTGTTGCATTGTCCAGACTGTTGTTATAGAAGTGTTGCATTGTCCAGACTGTTGTTATAGAAGTGTTGCATTGTCCAGACTGTTGTTATAGAAGTGTTGCATTGTCAAGAATGTTGTTATTGAAGTGTTGTCAAGACTGTTATTACAGAAGTGTTGCGTTGTCCAGACATTGTTATAGAAGTGTTGCATTGTCCAGACTGTTGTTATAGAAGTGTTGCATTGTCCAGACTGTTGTTATAGAAGTGGTGCATTGTCCAGACTGTTGTTATAGAAGTGGTGCATTGTCCAGACTGTTCACATAAACATGTCAGTTTTTGTTGAGTGTTTTTGTGTAGGTGTTTGTCAGGCAGGTAATGGTAAGAGTCAGTGGGGCGGACAAAGACCCACTGGCTGCCTGTCTGATTGGACAAAGACCCCCTGGCTCACTGTCTGATTGGCTCACTCTCACCATCTGGCCGGAGGGGCATAGGAAAAGAGTGCAGAGTAAATGGAGTTGAATACTATCACATCCTCTCTACCTCTTTGTGTCTACTTCTCTCACACTAATGTGTGAAAATCTCTCTCCCTCTCCAGTAACCAGTGGATAGGAGAGGTGGGTGGTGTTGGAGAATTAAAAATAATTCCCTGCAGCGCTTGTTTTCAACTTCACTTCAGGTGGAATGTGGTAGTAATCACTATAGTCTCTGCTGCTGTGCTGGAATGTGGTAGTGTGGTAGTGATAACTATAAGGTGGTAGTGATTACTATAATGTGGTAGTGATAACTATAAGGTGGTAGTGATAACTATAAGGTGGTAGCGATTACTATAATGTGGTAGCGATAACTATAAGGTGGTAGTGATTACTATAATGTGGTAGTGATAACTATAATGTGGTAGTGATAACTATAAGGTGGTAGTGATTACTATAATGTGGTAGTGATAACTATAAGGTGGTAGTTATTACTATAGTGTGGTAGTTATTACTATAATGTGGTAGTGATAACTATAATGTGGTAGTTATTACTATAAGGTGGTAGTGATTACTATAATGTGGTAGTGATAACTATAAGGTGGTAGTTATTACTATACTGTGGTAGTGATAACTATAAGGTGGTAGTTATTACTATAATGTGGTAGTGATAACTATAAGGTGGTAGTTATTACTATAATGTGGTAGTGGTTACTATAAGGTGGTAGTTATTACTATAATGTGGTAGTGATAACTATAAGGTGGTAGTGATTACTATAATGTGGTAGTGATAACTATAAGGTGGTAGTGATAACTATAAGGTGGTAGCGATTACTATAATGTGGTAGCGATAACTATAAGGTGGTAGTGATTACTATAATGTGGTAGTGATAACTATAATGTGGTAGTGATAACTATAAGGTGGTAGTGATTACTATAATGTGGTAGTGATAACTATAAGGTGGTAGTTATTACTATAATGTGGTAGTGATAACTATAATGTGGTAGTGATAACTATAATGTGGTAGTGGTTACTATAAGGTGGTAGTTATTACTATAATGTGGTAGTGATAACTATAATGTGGTAGTGATAACTATAATGTGGTAGTGATAACTATAATGTGGTAGTGGTTACTATAAGGTGGTAGTTATTACTATAATGTGGTAGTGATAACTATAAGGTGGTAGTTATTACTATAATGTGGTAGTGATAACTATAAGGTGGTAGTGATAACTATAATGTGGTAGTGATTACTATAATGTGGTAGTGATTACTATAATGTGGTAGTGATTACTATAATGTGGTAGTGATACCTATAATGTGGTAGTGATAACTATAATGTGGTAGTGATTACTATAATGTGGTAGTTATTACTATAAGGTGGTAGTTATTACTATAATGTGGTAGTTATTATACTGTGGTAGTTATTACTATAATGTGGTAGTGATAACTATAAGGTGGTAGTGATTACTATAAGGTGGTAGTGATTACTATAAGGTGGTAGTGATTACTATAATGTGGTAGTTATTACTATAATGTGGTAGTTATTATACTGTGGTAGTTATTACTATAATGTGGTAGTGATAACTATAAGGTGGTAGTGATTACTATAAGGTGGTAGTTATTACTATAATGTGGTAGTGATAACTATAAGGTGGTAGTGATTACTATAACGTGGTAGTTATTACTATAATGTGGTAGTTATTACTATAAGGTGGTAGTGTGGTAGTTATTACTATAAGGTGGTAGTTGTTACTATAATGTGGTAGTTATTACTATAAGGTGGTAGTGATAACTATAAGGTGGTAGTTATTACTATAATGTGGTAGTTATTACTATAAGGTGGTAGTTATTACTATAATGTGGTAGTGATAACTATAAGGTGGTAGTGATAACTATACGGTGGTAGTGATAACTATACGGTGGTAGTGATAACTATAAGGTGGTAGTGATTACTATAAGGTGGTAGTGATTACTATAATGTGGTAGTTATTACTATAATGTGGTAGTGATAACTATACGGTGGTAGTGATAACTATACGGTGGTAGTGATAACTATACGGTGGTAGTGATAACTATAAGGTGGTAGTTATTACTATAATGTGGTAGTGATAACTATACGGTGGTAGTGATTACTATACGGTGGTAGTGATAACTATACGGTGGTAGTGATAACTATACGGTGGTAGTGATTACTATACGGTGGTAGTGATAACTATACGGTGGTAGTGATAACTATACGGTGGTAGTGATTACTATACGGTGGTAGTGATAACTATACGGTGGTAGTGATAACTATACGGTGGTAGTGATAACTATACGGTGGTAGTGATAACTATACGGTGGTAGTGATTACTATACGGTGGTAGTGATAACTATACGGTGGTAGTGATAACTATACGGTGGTAGTGATAACTATACGGTGGTAGTGATAACTATACGGTGGTAGTGATTACTATACGGTGGTAGTGATAACTATACGGTGGTAGTGATAACTATACGGTGGTAGTGATTACTATACGGTGGTAGTGATAACTATACGGTGGTAGTGATTACTATACGGTGGTAGTGATAACTATACGGTGGTAGTGATAACTATACGGTGGTAGTGATAACTATAAGGTGGTAGTTATTACTATAATGTGGTAGTGATAACTATACGGTGGTAGTGATTACTATAAGGTGGTAGTTATTACTATAATGTGGTAGTGATAACTATAAGGTGGTAGTTATTACTATAATGTGGTAGTGATAACTATAAGGTGGTAGTGATAACTATAATGTGGTAGTGATTACTATAATGTGGTAGTGATTACTATAATGTGGTAGTGATTACTATAATGTGGTAGTGATACCTATAATGTGGTAGTGATAACTATAATGTGGTAGTGATTACTATAATGTGGTAGTTATTACTATAAGGTGGTAGTTATTACTATAATGTGGTAGTTATTATACTGTGGTAGTTATTACTATAATGTGGTAGTGATAACTATAAGGTGGTAGTGATTACTATAAGGTGGTAGTGATTACTATAAGGTGGTAGTGATTACTATAATGTGGTAGTTATTACTATAATGTGGTAGTTATTATACTGTGGTAGTTATTACTATAATGTGGTAGTGATAACTATAAGGTGGTAGTGATTACTATAAGGTGGTAGTTATTACTATAATGTGGTAGTGATAACTATAAGGTGGTAGTGATTACTATAACGTGGTAGTTATTACTATAATGTGGTAGTTATTACTATAAGGTGGTAGTGTGGTAGTTATTACTATAAGGTGGTAGTTGTTACTATAATGTGGTAGTTATTACTATAAGGTGGTAGTGATAACTATAAGGTGGTAGTTATTACTATAATGTGGTAGTTATTACTATAAGGTGGTAGTTATTACTATAATGTGGTAGTGATAACTATAAGGTGGTAGTGATAACTATACGGTGGTAGTGATAACTATACGGTGGTAGTGATAACTATAAGGTGGTAGTGATTACTATAAGGTGGTAGTGATTACTATAATGTGGTAGTTATTACTATAATGTGGTAGTGATAACTATACGGTGGTAGTGATAACTATACGGTGGTAGTGATAACTATACGGTGGTAGTGATAACTATAAGGTGGTAGTTATTACTATAATGTGGTAGTGATAACTATACGGTGGTAGTGATTACTATACGGTGGTAGTGATAACTATACGGTGGTAGTGATAACTATACGGTGGTAGTGATTACTATACGGTGGTAGTGATAACTATACGGTGGTAGTGATAACTATACGGTGGTAGTGATTACTATACGGTGGTAGTGATAACTATACGGTGGTAGTGATAACTATACGGTGGTAGTGATAACTATACGGTGGTAGTGATAACTATACGGTGGTAGTGATTACTATACGGTGGTAGTGATAACTATACGGTGGTAGTGATAACTATACGGTGGTAGTGATAACTATACGGTGGTAGTGATAACTATACGGTGGTAGTGATTACTATACGGTGGTAGTGATAACTATACGGTGGTAGTGATAACTATACGGTGGTAGTGATTACTATACGGTGGTAGTGATAACTATACGGTGGTAGTGATTACTATACGGTGGTAGTGATAACTATACGGTGGTAGTGATAACTATACGGTGGTAGTGATAACTATAAGGTGGTAGTTATTACTATAATGTGGTAGTGATAACTATACGGTGGTAGTGATTACTATAAGGTGGTAGTTATTACTATAATGTGGTAGTGATAACTATACGGTGGTAGTGATAACTATACGGTGGTAGTGATAACTATACGGTGGTAGTGATTACTATAAGGTGGTAGTGATTACTATAATGTGGTAGTTATTACTATAATGTGGTAGTTATTATAATGTGGTAGTTATTACTATAAGGTGGTAGTGTGGTAGTTATTACTATAAGGTGGTAGTTGTTACTATAATGTGGTAGTTATTACTATAAGGTGGTAGTGATAACTATAAGGTGGTAGTTGTTACTATAATGTGGTAGTGATAACTATAAGGTGGTAGTGATAACTATAAGGTGGTAGTGATAACTATAAGGTGGTAGTTATTACTATAATGTGGTAGTTATTACTATAATGTGGTAGTGATAACTATAAGGTGGTAGTGATAACTATAAGGTGGTAGTTATTACTATAATGTGGTAGTTATTACTATAAGGTGGTAGTTGTTACTATAAGGTGGTAGTTATTACTATAATGTGGTAGTTATTACTATAATGTGGTAGTTATTACTAATCTGTGGTAGTTATTACTAATCTGTGGTAGTTATTACTAATCTGTGGTAGTTATTATTATAGCATCTGGTGCTATGCTGGGTTATAGGAGGTGAAGGAGCCTAGGAGTGGATTGATTCACCCCCACACCTCACATATTGACAAATCCACATGACTGGATGGCCTCAGCTTTACCGACCACCTTCCTCCTCATCATCACCATCTCTGTCCCACAAGCACCCAGTCGCACGAGCTGACTGTCTCAGAGACGGAACAAGGGAAGAGAAGGAGGAGAGGAGGATGACGAAGCATAACAAATGGAATGGAGGGAAAATCTGAGAAAGATTGAGAGAGAAAGGGAGGTGGAGAGGAGGGTGAGGGAGAATGAGTGGGAAAGGAGAAGATGAGAGCTAAATGTAAAACAGGAGAGATAATAGCAGACAATAGAAAAAGGTATGAAGAGAAAGAGAAAGTAAACATTTGCAAGAAAAAGGAAAGAGAGAGACACAAAAGAGAGATGAAAAAGATAATATTATTCCTCTCATTCTCTCGTGGTGGTGCTTATCATCAGCTGCATCATCATCATCATCGTCATGGTAATATAGCACCTCATTGAATGAGAGCTCATTAAGTCCTTGAGGCCACAGTCGAGCCACAGCATCCCACTCTATGTAGTTATGCAACCGAGCTGCCACATTCACTGGAAAGGATATTGCCATACTTATATATCATGAGACAGCTAAAAATACAGAGAAGGTATATTTCATGAAATACATAAAAAAAAGATTGCCTCATAAAATATTTGATTAAGTTTGGGAAAGAGTGTAGTCTTACGTCCTAGCTGGGAGACTACCAATAACACAAGATGGTCTATTATTCATATTTGAGGCTGTACTCATTTCTATGGAAAGTATGCCGGGACACAATATAACACCTCTGTGGACCGCCTTAGAATAAGGTAAGGAGATGGATAACATTAAAACACATTCAGACAAAAGGACATCTACTATTCCTTTCTAGTTCTACAACAACGAAACGATATAATGAATTATATTTCAATGAACTAAACGGCCCTCTCTAGTACTACAGTGTCCTATACATTCAGACAACATTTAGCAACACGACTCCTGACAAGCTGTAATGGTCCCAAGGCCCAATCCTATCCCAGCTCATTAAGAATGCATGAGCACACCGAGAGAAGGAGAGAGCAGTTAAGCTAGGCTGTCAGTCAGAGAGAGGCGAGAGGCGAGAGAGAGAGAGAGAGAGAGAGAGAGAGACAGAGAGACACAGAGAGACACAGAGAGATACAGAGAGATACAGAGACAGAGAGCGCTCAGGGGAGAACTTGTCAAATTAACTCTTGGGGCCTAGGGCAACGTAAGGGTGGAGAATTGCAGGGGAGAGGAGTGTGTGTGTGGTTTTGTGTGTGTGTGTTTTGTGGGGAGAGGGTGAGGGAGTTTGTGTGTTTGCATAATGTACAGTGCATTCGGGAAGTATTCAGACTCCTTCACTTTCTTCAAATTTTGTTATGTTACAGCATTGTTCTAAAATTGATAAATGTTTTATTTTAAACCTTTCTAACAAGTCAGTTCATCAAATTTGTGCTCTGCTAAAGCTGCCCAGGTCAACTGTAAGTGCTGTTATTGCGAAGTGGAAACGTCTAGGATCAACAACACAATCTCACAGAATGGCACCACCGAGTGCTGAAGCACGTAATGCGTAAATGTAATCTGTTCTCGAATTCCAAACTGCCTCTGGAAGCAATGTCAGCACAAGAACTGTTCGTCTGGAGCTTCATGGAATGGGTTTCCATAGCCGAGCAGCTGCACACGAGCCTACAATCACTTTGAGCAGTGCCAAGCGTTGGCTGGGATGGTGTAAAGCTCGCCGACATTGGACTCTGGATACTTGTTTTCTTGAGGGATGAATCACGCTTCACCATCTGGCAGTCCGATGGACGAATCTGGGTTTTTGCAGAATGCATAGTGCCAACTGTTAAGTTTGGTGGAGGAGGAATAATGGTCTGCGGCTGTTTTTCATGTTTCGGACCAGGCCCCTTAGTTCTTAACGCTACAGAATACAATGACATTCTAGATTGTTCTGTGCTCCTAATTTTGTGGCAACAGTTAAGGGAAGGCCCTTTCCTGTTTCAGCATGACACCCGTGCACAAAGCAAAGTCCATAGAGAAATGGTTTGTAGATATCGGTGTGGAAGAACTTGACTGCCCTGCACAGAGCCCTGACCTCAACCCCATCTAACACCTTTGGGATGAATTGGAACGCTGACTGCAAGCCAGGCCTAATCACCCACGTCAGTGCCCAACCTCACGAAGGCTCTTGTGGCTGAATAGAAACAAGTACCCACAGAAATTTTATTTTTTACATTTTTTATTTCACCTTTATTTAACCAGGTAGGCCAGTTGAGAACAAGTTCTCATTTACAACTGCGACCTGGTCAAGATAAAGCAAAGCAATGCGACAAAAACAACACAGAGTTACAGTCAATAACACAATAGAAAAATCTGTATACAGTGTGTGCAAATGGAGTAAGGAGGTAATGCAATAAATAGGCCAATAGTGGCGAGGTAATTACAATTCAATTTACACTGTGCTATGTGCTGATGAGGATGTGCAAGTAGAAATACTGGTGTCATGATGTTGGCCTGGGGGTAGGTTTATGACAGTCAAATACCTCTCCCCCCTTTGTCCCTCTCTCTACCCTACTGATGTTATATTTGAAAACCCCTTGGTTAACATAGAGATTCTGGGAACATCAGAAGGTGAGGGGAAATTAACTATATTCTGGTAATCCGACCAATTGAACATATGCAGTGGTACTTAATGAATATGATGTCAGTTCGGTTGTCATCTGAGACATTCTCATCAATGATAAGATGACATAAACTCTACAGTGTAAAGTCTACACATCAGAGTTATCGGATTCACATGGAATTGTTGTTCAATTTAAATGTTTGAATATTAAATTATTCGTGATGGGATGAAATGTGATTTTAGCTTCTACAATGTGAGAATTGCGTTTTCATGAGTGAATTAGGCCCGACTCAGTGGCCTGCCCACGTTAAGAGACATAGCTTGTAAACGATGAAACACACCCCTTTTCTCCCTCCACTATATAAGCCCTTGACGAAAATGTAACCTCCTGTTCCGAGGATGTGAGGACGACGGTCCGATGTCAGAATGGTTCAGATAATAACTACAGAACGAAGCCAATATCAGTGTGAGCTTTGGTTGCGAATGGTATGAACTTTGAACTCTTATTCACGACAGAAGTGATACCTCCTAGCCGTTGAGTTAGCAACAGCAGCTGCAAACGAGGGTTAGGAAGGAACAGACAGAGTATCCCGTCTATCACACAACGATGTTACTACAACGTATCAAATTGACAAACAGAGACATTCTTCAAAGGACAAAGGATTCGGTTTGGCAACACGGCCTTCCATCTACCACCAACCTGAGCGCAGCTCAGAGTAAATATTTATTGCATTTTCCTTTTCCAAATGGGCGGTAATTTAGAAAGCATAAGATACTGTATTTACGATAGCACAGCTTCCCGCTCTTTCACTCAAACCCAGCCCTTTTCTTTTGTGTAACCAGCCGTCATATCTGTTCCGCCCGCTAGGGACGTTTTCCTTTATGACGTCATTTGTAATCAACGTATAATTAATTCTTTGTAGATGTAATTCTGTGTGATTAGTTAGGTATTTAGTAAATAAATAATTTAACCCAATTTTGTATTGCTGATTCAACTTGTTGGCCAGGGTTCGTGAAGATAACCAAGAATTTACAACTTTCAGATGAGACTTAATTAAGGTGACGATTAATATTGACTGCTATTGATGTAAAATATTAATAGGTCTTTAAGAGTTTATTCGTAAGATAACAACTCTATAAATATTATTTTGTGGTGCCCGACTCTCTAGTTAATTACATTTACATGATTAGCTCAATCAGGTAATATTAATTACGTAGAAATTATTTTACAGAATAGCATGTCATATCACTTAATTCGGAATAGGCAAAGACACGACACTGGTGTGCAAAAGAGCACATGAGGTAGGTAGTGGGGATGAGGTAGGTAGTTGGTTGGATGGGCTATTTACACATGGGCTGTGTACAGCTGCAGCGATCTGTAAGCTGCTCTGACAGCTGACGCTTAAAGTTAGTGAGGGAGATATAAGTCTCTAACTTCAGTGATTTTTGCAATTCGTTCCAGTCATTGGCAGCAGAGAACTGGAAGGAAAGGCGGCCAAAGCAGGTGTTGGCTTTGGGGATGACCAGTGAAATATATCTGCTGGAGCGCGTGCTATGGGTGGGTGCTGCTATGGTGACCAGTGAGCTGAGATAAGGCGGAGCTTTACATAGCAAAGATTTATAGATCACCTGGAACCAGTGGGTCTGGCGACGAATATGTAGCGAGGGCCAGCCGACGAGAGCATACAGGTCGAAGTGGTGGGTAGTATATGGGGCTTTGGTGAGAAAACGGATGGCACTGTGATAGACTGCATCCAATCTGCTGAGTAGAGTGTTGAAGAATATTTTGTAAATGACATCGCCGAAGTCAAAGATCGGTAGGATAGTCTGTTTTACGAGGGTATGTTAGGCAGCATGAGTGAATAAGGCTTTGTTGCGAAATAGGAAGCTGATTCTATATTTAACTTTGGCTTGGAGATGCTTAATGTGAGTCTGGAAGGAGAGTTTACAGTTTAGCCAGACACCTAGGTATTTATAGTTGTCCACATATTCTAAGTCAGAACCATCCAGAGTAGTGATGCCGGTTGGGCGGTTGGGTGCGGGCAGCGATCGGTTGAAGAGCATGCATTTAGTTGTACTAGCATTTAAGAGCAGTTGGAGGCCTGAAGGAGTTGGCCTGAAGCGTTGAAGCTCAGTTGGAGGTTTGTTAACACAGTGTCCAAAGAAGGGCCAGATGTATACAGAATGGTGTCATCTGCGTAGAGGTGGATCACAGAATGCAAGAGCGACATCATTGATATATACAGAGAAAAGAGTCGACCCGAGAATTGAACCCTGTGGCACCCCCATAGAGACTGCCAGAGGTCCGGACAACAGGGCCTCCGATTTGACACACTCAACTCTGTCTGAGAAGTAGTTAGTGAACCAGGCGAGGCAGTCATTAGAGAAACCAAGGCTGTTTAGTCTACCGATAAGAACACGGTGATTGACAGAGTCGAAAGCTCCAACATTCCAACATCTAGTGGAAAGCCTTCCCAGAAAAGTGAAGGTTGTTAGAGCAGCAAAGGGTGGACCAGCTCCATATTAATGCCACTGATTTTGGAATTAGATTTTTGATGAGCAGGTGTCCACATACTTGTGGTCATGTACTGTATCTGTGTGTATGTGACTCTTGTATTGTGTCAAGCAAGTCAAAGCACGTATATACAGGTAACCACCCTAATAAGGAAACACTTTAGTAAATGAAGGATACAAAGTATATTGAAAGAGTGTGGTTCCTGAGTTAATTAAGAAATGAAGATTCCATCATGCTTTGGGCCATGTATAAAAATGCCCAGTTGCCCATTATTTTGGCTACCATGGCAATATGAAGAGATCTCAGTGACTTCGAAAGAGGGGTCTCAAAGGAGCATAGGGGGTTTAAAGTGTGTGTGTGTGTGTGTCTGTACTCTTTCTGTATGTGTTTGTGTGTGTGTGTGCGCGCGTGTATATGTGTGCGTGTGTTTGCGTGCATGTATATATGTGTACATGCATGTGTGTGTCATGGGTGTGTGAGTTTGTGTGTGTTCGTGTGTGTGTTCATTTCATGTCATTCGCTCACCGTGCCACCTGGTTGATGACAGGAGCGAAGTTGGTGGGTCCGTAGAGCTGAACGGTGCGGAGACTCTGGAAGTACGCCTCCAACACTCCCTCGATCCCCACACAGTTAGGGTTCTCACTGTTGGAGTTCTGTAGGAACCATGGACATTATTTAAGCTAGCCCCTCTACACCAGTTGTTTGAACATGAAATCCCCTTTTTCCTTTGAAACCATGAACAAGAAAAATATTTATGAGGGCTATACATTGCAACATTTGATGAGGGCTATACATTGCAACATTTGATGAGGGCTATACATTGAAACATTTGATGAGGGCTATACATTGCAACATTTGATGAGGGCTATATATTGCAACATTTGATGAGGGCTATACATTGCAACATTTGATGAGGGCTATACATTGAAACATTTGATGAGGGCTATACATTGAAACATTTGATGAGGGCTATACATTGCAACATTTGATGAGGGCTATACATTGCAACATTTGATGAGGGCTATACATTGAAACATTTGATGAGGGCTATACATTGCAACATTTGATGAGGGCTATACATTGCAACATTTGATGAGGGCTATACATTGCAACATTTGATGAGGGCTATACATTGCAACATTTGATGAGGGCTATACATTGAAACATTTGATGAGGGCTATACATTGCAACATTTGATGAGGGCTATACATTGAAACATTTGATGAGGGCTATACATTGAAACATTTGATGAGGGCTATACATTGCAACATTTGATGAGGGCTATACATTGCAACATTTGATGAGGGCTATACATTGCAACATTTGATGAGGGCTATACATTGAAACATTTGATGAGGGCTATACATTGCAACATTTGATGAGGGCTATACATTGCAACATTTGATGAGGGCTATACATTGAAACATTTGATGAGGGCTATACATTGAAACATTTGATGAGGGCTATACATTGCAACATTTGATGAGGGCTATACATTGCAACATTTGATGAGGGCTATACATTGCAACATTTGATGAGGGCTATACATTGAAACATTTGATGAGGGCTATACATTGCAACATTTGATGAGGGCTATACATTGCAACATTTGATGAGGGCTATACATTGAAACATTTGATGAGGGCTATACATTGAAACATTTGATGAGGGCTATACATTGAAACATTTGATGAGGGCTATACATTGAAACATTTGATGAGGGCTATACATTGCAACATTTGATGAGGGCTATACATTGCAACATTTGATGAGGGCTATACATTGCAACATTTGATGAGGGCTATACATTGCAACATTTGATGAGGGCTATACATTGCAACATTTGATGAGGGCTATATATTGCAACATTTGATGAGGGCTATACATTGCAACATTTGATGAGGGCTATACATTGAAACATTTGATGAGGGCTATACATTGAAACATTTGATGAGGGCTATACATTGCAACATTTGATGAGGGCTATACATTGCAACATTTGATGAGGGCTATACATTGAAACATTTGATGAGGGCTATACATTGCAACATTTGATGAGGGCTATACATTGCAACATTTGATGAGGGCTATACATTGCAACATTTGATGAGGGCTATACATTGAAACATTTGATGAGGGCTATACATTGCAACATTTGATGAGGGCTATACATTGAAACATTTGATGAGGGCTATACATTGAAACATTTGATGAGGGCTATACATTGCAACATTTGATGAGGGCTATACATTGCAACATTTGATGAGGGCTATACATTGCAACATTTGATGAGGGCTATACATTGAAACATTTGATGAGGGCTATACATTGCAACATTTGATGAGGGCTATACATTGCAACATTTGATGAGGGCTATACATTGAAACATTTGATGAGGGCTATACATTGAAACATTTGATGAGGGCTATACATTGCAACATTTGATGAGGGCTATACATTGCAACATTTGATGAGGGCTATACATTGCAACATTTGATGAGGGCTATACATTGAAACATTTGATGAGGGCTATACATTGCAACATTTGATGAGGGCTATACATTGCAACATTTGATGAGGGCTATACATTGAAACATTTGATGAGGGCTATACATTGAAACATTTGATGAGGGCTATACATTGAAACATTTGATGAGGGCTATACATTGAAACATTTGATGAGGGCTATACATTGAAACATTTGATGAGGGCTATACATTGAAACATTTGATGAGGGCTATACATTGAAACATTTGATGAGGGCTATACATTGAAACATTTGATGAGGGCTATACATTGAAACATTTGATGAGGGCTATACATTGAAACATTTGATGAGGGCTATACATTGAAACATTTGATGAGGGCTATACATTGAAACATTTGATGAGGGCTATACATTGAAACATTTGATGAGGGCTATACATTGAAACATTTGAGACTTTTGATAATAATAAAGAAGTCTTTATGAAGTCAACGTCCATTGTGATGACGTATGCTTCTGATGATGCACGTTCATTCCATAATGATGTTATGTATGAAATATATGAGTGTCTGTGTTCTTTTGCCTCATGTCAGGACTGATCGGTAATGGGAGAACTCATGTCAGTAGGCATAACACAGGGCTGATCGGTAATGGGAGAACTCATGTCAGTAGGCATAACACAGGGCTGATCGGTAATGGGAGAACTCATGTCAGTAGGCATAACACAGGGCTGATCGGTAATGGGAGAACTCATGTCAGTAGGCATAACACAGGGCTGATCGGTAATGGGAGAACTCATGTCAGTAGGCATAACACAGGGCTGATCGGTAATGGGAGAACTCATGTCAGTAGGCATAACACAGGGCTGATCGGTAATGGGAGAACTCATGTCAGTAGGCATAACACAGGGCTGATCGGTAATGGGAGAACTCATGTCAGTAGGCATAACACAGGGCTGATCGGTAATGGGAGAACTCATGTCAGTAGGCATAACACAGGGCTGATCGGTAATGGGAGAACTCATGTCAGTAGGCATAACACAGGACTGATCGGTAATGGGAGAACTCATGTCAGTAGGCATAACACAGGGCTGATCGGTAATGGGAGAACTCATGTCAGTAGGCATAACACAGGGCTGATCGGTAATGGGAGAACTCATGTCAGTAGACATAACACAGGGCTGATCGGTAATGGGAGAACTCATGTCAGTAGACATAACACAGGGCTGATCGGTAATGGAAGAATTTAAGTTGGCTAATATTTTCTTTAGACAATGTGAAAAAGACAAATGGGTAAATCAATCAAGACATAAGAACAAAAATAATCCAGCAAACAATATGTCTGTTCCCAAAAATGAATTTATCGTCACATAATAATACAAAGTTAAATAGCCAAAAGTAATTCAGCCAACATAAAAGACAGTCTGCTTTAAGCCCTGTCCTGCCAAGATAAAAGAGTGTTCTACAGCCTATATCCTTCATTAAAGTTCATCTGACAAAAACGAGACTAAATAAAAACAATGAATGTTGTGACATGACTATTATTGACCTTATGGGACAGACTCCATGAGACAGATAGTATTGTAGTAGTATAGTTAGGATTCTACATTTTACGTCGTTTTTTTGCACAATGAGAATTGGGTGAGACAAATGACTTGTATCACACATCTGCATCAACCATTACTGCAACAACCATAGCTTGTACAGGCTTCATAACATTGTCATAACACTTCATTACCCTCTAAACCAGACATAAACGCAACATACACAAGTGCTGAACTGAACGTTATAAGCCTGTCATCAAGATCAAAGGGCGTACTTTGAAAGCATTGCTACCTATCGAGGGCAATTTAAAAGGACAAGAAAAATAAGTCATTTATTGTCCATTTTCCTTACAGTCTACTGTATTATTTTGCTTCAACCTTTGTATAATTTCCTTCACGTCAAGGATATTTCTTTAAGGTGAATTCCTCCAGCTTTGGGAAGAAAATAAAAATAGCTGAAAATAAGGCTGCTTTTTTTTTTTTACTCTTCTTTGTTCAACAATTCCTCCACTTTTTCTTTTTCCTCTGTCCAGGGAGATAATAGACATCTAGAATCTGAGGAGAAGTCGTTTTTTTGTGCTTAGTGTTTACTCTTTGTTGTTCTTTCTTCATCGTTTCAGGATGCTAAGCTAAGCGCTACGTCCTCCAAAGTCTATTCCAGTCTCCGCGTCTGTCTGGTCCCTCGTTTTGGTTCGCACTTTTCTGCAACAAACAGATGGATTTTTTTTCTTCTTTCCGAGCCACTTTCTGACTCACAATGTTTTCTTCCTCTACCCTTGTTCAAACACTTCACAGAACTACTTGAGGCCGACGCTAGCGCATGGGCTTACACAACGGTGCTGCAATTTGTATTTTGTGTTGACATATTTATAGACTTTCGTGTTCTTCGTGACATTATTACCCCACGTAAAGGTAATGTGTTCACGGTGTAATTCATGTGGGCTGTACGGATGGATAGAGTCAATGTCAGACTTCACAGAAAATCCCAAGAAACTAAGGAAACTCAGTACTGAAACAAGCCTTTTGCCTTCTGACGATGTATGTTAATTATACAATGATGTTATGTAGTATAGAAGTATGATTGCCTCATGTCAGTAGGCATAACACAGGTAGGTATTTCACAGGTAACTGTATTTTCATTGCTAAGAAATATAATAGATTTGTCTTGGAGCTTCAGTCAGCCTTGGATACAAATTGATATAGAGGATGTACAGAAAGATGGCCTTCACTACTCAAAAATAGGCTATTCAAAGTCTTGCATGTGAGCCAGACAGATGGATACATACAGAGCATTCGGAAAGAATTCAGACCTCATGACTTTTCCCACATTTTGTTACATTACAGTTTTTTTCCCCCAATCTACACACCATGTTTTACATGTTTTATTTAACTAGGCAAGTCAGTTAAGAACAAATTCTTATTTACAATGACGGCCTACCAAAAGGCAAAAGGCCTCCTGCTGGGACAAGGGCTGGGATTAAAAAAACTAATAAATTACAGAAAAATATAGGATAAAACACCAGAGAGACAACACAACACTACATAAAGTGATACCTTTTTGCTGAAATATCACATTTCCATAAGTATTCAGACCTTTTACTCAGTATTGTTAAAGCACCTATGTTAGCGATTACAGCCTCGACTCTTCTTAGGTATGACACTACAAGCTTGGCACACCTGTACTTGGGAAGTTTCTCCCATTCTTTTCTGCAGATCCTCTCAAGCTCTGTCAGGTTCGATGGGGAAAGTCGCTGCACAGTTATTTTCAGGTCTCTCCAGAGATGTTCGATCGGGGTTCAAGTCCGGGCTCTGGCTGGGTCACTCAAGGCCATTCAGAGACTAGTCCCAAAGCCACTCCTCCGTTGTCTTGGCTGTGTGCTTAGGGTGACTGTCCTGTTGGAAGGTGAACCTTTTACCCCAGTCTGAGGTCTTGAGTGATCTGGAGCAGCAAGCGGGCTGTCATGTGCCTTTGACTGAGGAGTGGATTCCGTCTGGCCACTCTACCATAGAGGCCTGATTGGTGGAGGGTTGCAGAGATGGTTATCCTTCTGGAAGGTTCTCCCATCTCCACAGAGGAACTCTGGAGCTCTGTCAGAGTGACCATCAGGTTCTTGGTCACCTCCCTGACCAAGGCCCTTCTCTCTCGATTGCTCAGTTTGGCCAGGTGGCCAGCTCTAGGAAGAGTCTTGGTGGTTAAAAGCCTCTTCCAATAAAGAATTATGGAGGCCACTGTGTTCTTGGGGATCTTCAATGCTGCAGACATTTTTTGGTACCCTTTCCCATAATTGTGCCTCGACACAATCCTGTCTTGGAGCTCTACGGACAATTCCGTAGAATTGGCATGGTTTTTGCTCTGACATGCACTGTCAACTGTATGACTTTATATAAACAGGTGTGTGCCTTTCCAAATCATCTCCAAATAATTCAATTTACTACAAGACAATCAAGTTGTAGAAACATCTCAAGGATGATCAGTGGAAACAGGATGCACCTGAGCTCAATTTCGAGGTCTCATAGCAAAGGGTCTGAATACTTATGTAAATATGTTTTTTAATTTGAATACATTTGCAAAAATGTCTAAAAACCTGTATGGGGTATTGTGGGTAAATTGATCAGAATTGTTTTTATTTAATCAATTTTATAAGATAAGGCTGTAATGTAACAAAATTAGGAAAAGGGGAAGAGGAAGAGGGGTCTGAATAGTTTCCGAATGGACTGTATACAGTTCACTATTTTAGTTTCTGGCTCTTGTTTGATATGAACTCTAACCCGTAAATGGAAGTGTATGAATAAAGAAAGCAATGTGGAATGCAACGTCACATAATAGTGAATAGTGGAAAAGCGTGAAAACATATTACAGGAGGGACGTTGATGTCAAAAAATATTTATATAGTTCCAAGAACTCTTCTGTGGATCAGTAAGACTGTAGGAAGAACTACCAGCACCTCTTTGCAATAAATGAAACAGTTCCTGATCATTCCCCACTCTGGTAGAGAAGTAATACCATTCTCTCTAGCCCTCCCTCTTTCTCTCACCAGTGGGAAGACATGGGAGATCTTGCCGTCCGGTGGCAGCTTGGCTCCGAAGCCGTAGGCGGGGAACATCTTGTCACTGTCGTAGTCCTGGATGATCTCCCCCACAGCCTTCAGGGCCATGGCGTAGGCATTCATCTGGTAGGGACTCATGTAGTGCAGAGAGGTGGGCTGGGATGGGTTACCTGGAACACAGCAACAGAGCATACATTATTTATTTATTTATTTCAACCCATTTTCACAAATAGCAGCTGGTTAGCTAATTAGAGAAAGGTTAGCCATTTGTTGTCAAAAATATATGTCCAAAACAAGAAAGCTTACCAGCAGCCAGCAGGTACTCATGGGGGCTGTGTGTCACGCCCTGACCTTAGATATCTCTGTTTTCTATATATTTTGGTTAGGTCAGGGTGTGACTAGGGTGGGTACTCTAGGGTTTTTGTATGTCTAGGGGTTTTGTATGTCTATGTTTAGTTGCCTGTCAGCACTAGTTTGTATTGTATATTCATGAATATACCATGCAGTATACCATGTTAAATAACCCTGCTTTAGATGACAGGTTAGCATAATATTATTTCATAAGGACTTTAGGGAAATGTTAGTCCTTCAGTAGCCTAAAAGAGATGCTAATAAACAACAAACTGTATCAGTAACTTGGCTACACTTACCATTAGACGCTGTGAAATCGATGGCCACTGTGAAGTTGAGTTGCGTCCTGGTGAGACAATGATTAATTACGATGAATAACAAACTTTACCAGGCAAAAACATAATAAAGTCTAGAAAGGATATTGTTTGTTTAAACAACGCAAAACAATTTCAGACATGCACGCTAGACTGAGCAAGCCATCAACATCAGCCTCTAACGTTAATGGAACATCACTAAGATTGGCCTCTAATGTTTATACAAAGTTATTAAGAGTGGGCTCTAACATTAATACAAAGTTATTGAGAGTGGGCTCTAACATTAATACAAAGTTATTGAGAGTGGGCTCTAACATTAATACAAAGTTATTGAGAGTGGGCTCTAACATTAATACAAAGTTATTAAGAGTGGGCTCTAACATTAATACAAAGTTATTGAGAGTGGGCTCTAACATTAATACAAAGTTATTAAGAGTGGGCTCTAACATTAATACAAAGTTATTGAGAGTGGGCTCTAACATTAATACAAAGTTATTGAGAGTGGGCTCTAACATTAATACAAAGTTATTGAGAGTGGGCTCTAACATTAATACAAAGTTATTAAGAGTGGGCTCAAACATTAATACAAAGTTATTGAGAGTGGGCTCTAACATTAATACAAAGTTATTAAGAGTGGGCTCTAACATTAATACAAAGTTATTAAGAGTGGGCTCTAACATTAATACAAAGTTATTAAGAGTGGGCTCTAACATTAATACAAAGTTATTAAGAGTGGGCTCTAACATTAATACAAAGTTATTAAGAGTGGGCTCTAACATTAATACAAAGTTATTGAGAGTGGGCTCTAACATTAATACAAAGTTATTAAGAGTGGGCTCTAACATTAATACAAAGTTATTAAGAGTGGGCTCTAACATTAATACAAAGTTATTAAGAGTGGGCTCTAACATTAATGCAAAGTTATTAAGAGTGGGCTCACCCTCCCCGGATGAAGTCCACAAATGTGTATTCTGACTCCACTTTGAAGGACAGCAGTGTCACCTTCAGAGGATAGAGAGATGGGGGGAGAGAGAGAGAGAGAGAGAGAGAGGGAGGGAGGGCGGGCGGGCAGAGAGAAACAGGGTGATAGAAAGGGAGAGAAAGAGAGGGGGGAGAAAATAGATGGAAAAGCAAAACCTTTACTGTATATGACATATCACATTGGCAATGAATCCTATCTATAAAACTATGAATCCTATCTATAAAACAATGAATCCTATCTATTAAAACAATGAAACCTATCTATAAAACAATGAATCCTATCTATAAAACAATGAATCCTATCTATAAAACAATGAATCCTATCTATAAAACACCGACAGGTGGAGATGGGAAATCTCAAACGATACTCACTGTCCCTGAATTGACGTATTTCTTCTTCTTGCCTTTCTTTTTATGGTTTAGAACCTGAACAAAAACGTGTAGGGAAGGGAAAATTATATATTGGGGCGGCAGGGTAGCCTAGTGGTTAGAGCGTTGGACTAGTAACAGGAAGGTTGCAAGTTCAAACCCCCGAGCTGACAAGGTACAAATCTGTCGTTCTGCCCCCTGAACACCCACTAAGAGTGGCCTCTAACATTAATGCAGGCCGTCATTGAAAATAAGAATTTGTTCTTAACTGACTTGCCTAGTTAAATAAAGATAAAATTAAAAAATAAAACAGATCGATACAGATGTCTTAGAAAAGAGGACTGTTTGATTTCACCATATCGTTCAGAGTATGTACTGTAGGTGTGGTAAGGAAAGAAATTGGACCGAATCTATCATTTTATATTATAAGAGATGGAAGGCAGATGAAAAATAACTATTTTTATAGTGGGGATATTTGAGTGTAGTCGTAACATTCGGAAATTGGGAAACTTGAATGGGAAAATTACAAAAATGCTTCACTGATCATCTCATTATTAAAGACACAATATGACAAACAGTTGTAATATAGGAAGCTGAGGATGTGTCCTTAAAGCTGCAATATGTAACTTTTTGGGCGACCCAACCAAATTCACATAGAAATGTGAGTTATAGATGTGAGTTATTGGGGTGGCAGGTAGCCTAGTGGTTAGAGCGTTGGACTAGTAACTAAAAGGTTGCAAGATCGAATCCCTGAGCAGACAAGGTAAAAATCTGTAGTTCTGCCCCAGTTGAAAGAGTACCATACTGCCCAGTTGAAAGAGTACCATACTGCCCAGTTGAAAGAGTACCATACTGCCCAGTTAACCCACTGTACCTATGCCATCATTGAAAATAAGAATGTGTTCTTAACTGACTTGCCCAGTTAAATAAAAAAAAAGAATGCTTTCTCTATGGAAGCAGTAAAGGTGCACTATTTCTATGCTTCCCATTCTTCAGTTTTGTTTTTGCGTCTTTTACTTTTGGTTTTACGCGCAAGCTTCAAACAGCTGAAAATATAATATTTTTGGTTATGGAAAATATATTAGATGGTACAACGACTCTCTAAAATATACCTGCTTGTTTTGTCACATAAACTGAAATTAGGCAAACTATTTACATTTTTTGCAACCAGGAAATGGTGGAGCAATTTCTGCATAGTGCACCTTTAAACAGTACAAGTCAGTTGAAAATGTCCTACATAGAGAGGCATAATATAAACCTTTTAATAAATGCTCACCCCTATGAGCAAAATACATTTTTATTTTTTATTTCCCCCCCCCCCCCTTTTTCTCCCCAATTTCGTGGTATCCAATTGTTTAGTAGCTACTATCTTGTCTCGTCGCTACAACTCCCGTACGGGCTTGGGAGAGACGAAGGTTGAAAGTCATGCGTCCTCCGATACACAACCCAACCAAGCCGCACTGCTTCTTAACACAGCGCGCATCCAACCTGGTACACGATGAGACAAGGATTTCCCTACCGGCTAAACCCTCCCTAACCCGGGCGATGCTAGGCCAATTGTGCGTCGCCCCACGGACCTCCCGGTCGCGGCCGGTTACGACAGAGCCTGGGCGCGAACCCAGAGTCTCTGGTGGCGCAGCTGGCGCAGCAGGACAACGCCACCCGGGAGGCCAAAATAAAAAACAATTTAAATGTATTTTTCAGCTGAAAATATTTTTAAACATCTTGTGCTCACTAGGATACATGCTTAAGTGTTGCAGGCTGTAAGTGTTCCCTGTTCTTTTCTTTTTTTTACCTCATAGACGTTGAACTGGCTCTGGCCTCTGGAGAATTCTCTGTAGCTGGTGGTGAACTCGCCAATGAAGTCATGACTGTGGGAATAGTTGCGAGAGTAACACCTGCAGCATCTGAAAGAGTACCATACTGAAGGAAACACCAACCCCGGCCCCTCATCTTCATCTAAATAGCATCACCTAAAGCCAAATAGGACATGCCTGCTTTCAATCCACATGTCCTATTTAGAGAGGAAGCCCCATCAGTAGCCACCATCACTGAAGAAGGAAGGGAAAGAGGACAGAGAGATGGAGGGAGGGAGGCAGTCTACACTCCCATTCCCTTAATAAAAAAGGGGACAGAGATGGAGGAAGGAGGTCAACACTCATATTCCACTCATAAAGAAGAGGACAGAGAGGAAGGGAGAGAGGGAAGGAGATATGGAGGGAGGAAGGAGGTCAACACTCATATAGGGAGGGAGAGTTGGAGGGAGATGAAGAGAGATGGATGGAGATGAAGGTAGGGAGAGATGGAGGGAGGTCAACAGAGGGATGAAGGGAGGGAGAGAGGAAGAGAGAGATGGAGGGAGGAGGTCAACACTCACATTTCCCGCATAAAGAAGGAACAGAGAAATGGAGGGAGAGGGATGGAGGGAGGGAGAGAGGAAGAGAGAGATGAAGGGAGGGAGAGAGGAAGAGAGATATGGAGGGAGGAGGTCAACACTCATATTCCCCCCCATAAAGAAGGAACAGAGAAATGGAGGGAGAGGGATGGAGGGAGGGAGAGAGAGAGGAAGAGAGAGATGGAGGGAGGAGGTCAACACTCATATTCCCCCCCATAAAGAAGGAACAGAGAAATGGAGGGAGAGGGATGGAGGGAGGGAGAGAGAGAGGAAGAGAGAGATGAAGGGAGGGAGAGAGGAAGAGAGAGATGGAGGGAGGAGGTCAACACTCATATTCCCCCCATAAAGAAGGAACAGAGAAATGGAGGGAGAGGGATGGAGGGAGGGAGAGAGGAAGAGAGAGATGAAGGGAGGGAGAGAGGAAGAGAGAGATGGAGGGAGGAGGTCAACACTCACATTTCCCGCATAAAGACGGGGACAGAGATGGAGGGAGGGAGAGAGAGTGATATGTACACTCTCCATTCTGATATCACATCTGACTTTTTAAAGTTCCAGTCAGTGATTTGTGGTTGTGTGTGCTAACCCTAAACCAGAACCTTATGAGATAGAGTCCCCAATTTTGAGATTCCCCTCCAGAGAAAGGACGAGGGATGACATTTGAGGGAGATTTGGAGCGTCTGATTGTAAATGAAATGGATGAAGGATGAAACGAGAGGGAGTGGAAGAGAGAATAGCGAGAGAGAGAGAGAGGGAGGGAGGGAGGGAGGGAGGGAGGGAGGGAGGGAGGGAGGGAGGGAGGGAGGGAGGGAGGGAGGGAGGGAGGGAGGGAGGGAGGGAGGGAGGGAGGGAGGGAGGGAGGGAGGGTATAGAGCGAGAGAGAGAGAGAGAGAGAGAGGGAGAGTAGAGAGAAAGAGAGAGACAGAGAGAAAATTACCTTCCATTTCGGTCCCAATCATACACATCCACCTTGACCGTCCTGGAGAGAGTGAAGATAAGAGAGAAAGATGAGAATCACAGAGAGGTGTGTGTGTGCGTGTCTGTGTGTTTTCCAAGTCAGTGATATATGAGGCATACAGTAGTTCACCCACCAACTACGAAGAATTGTTCAAAACATTATTCTCAAATGGTCACACAGATGCATTTTCACTCACCTTAAAGGATTTTACCCAGTCAAACGTATTATGTAAATAGAAAACAATATACTGTTTATTGAATTAATTAACAATATAATATGTTTAATTTGTGTGAATCACAATTCACAAGTATATCAAAAGCTGTATCCACTAGCAATACATTCCAAAGTAATAGTGTGTGTTTGTGTGTGGATGTGTTTGTGTGTGTTTGATAACCCTAGATAAACTAAACATCGTGGAACCTCCATGTTGGTCCCAATAACACCAGTGCTGGCCTCTGAGACAATATGGCCGACTGCTGGCATTATTCTGACCACCACAGAGCATTATGGGTACAGTAGTACATCATGCTACAGCAACATTCCAAAATCATCAGTATTGAGGGCAGACAGGACTTAGTCCCACAGTCTTGCCAATGGCTCAGCTAGCAAGGTGCTGGCAACATCAGAGTTTGATTCTGGCATGGACCATACTGGAGAATATACTGCTGTAGCCTATTCTCATTTTTACATTGCTTCTTTTTTGTGTCCTTTACCAGCGCTTTGAGATTCTCTCTGTAATGGAAAGCACAATTAAATAAATAAATATTTATAATTTATTAGGTTGCTTTGGATGAAAGCTTCTGCTGAAATTCCCCAAAATGGCTAATGTGGTCATCTCTTTGCCTTGGGGGCTAAGTGACTTTTGACCTATGCTGTTGGCTGTCTGTGTGTCACTCACCTATCATAGTCTCCGTTACAGAGTGCTCGTACAGGGATGGTGAAGGGCTGCCAAACAGGGTTCAGAGTATTCTTTATTACCTCTGTCTTATGGCAGATGGTGAACCTACAGTACACAGCAAACACAAGGAGCTCTGACTACAGATACTGTACAGGGATGGAAAGGTATTAACCACAAATACCAAAGAATATGGTGAACCAACAGAAATAGAATGACTTATAAGGGTACAGTCGAATGGCCGTGGTCTGAGGGGCTTTCCCCCCGCTTCTAGTAATTATATTTGTATGGAGCCGAAGAAATTCCTGATGCCAGTGATGGCAAACGAGAGGCTCATTTTAACGTCTATGAAGTGGGTACAGAGCACACACAAAGCATAGCGCTATCAACCACAAACACCAAGGAAATGAAAGCGTTGTTCTGTGATACATAACAGATGATGTGGGAAGTTAACTCATCTTGATACACACGCATGCCCACCACACAGACAAACACACACACTCACGTTCCGTCTTCATTGCTGCGGTAGAAGACTAGGAAGGGATCTGACTTGCCGAAGAAGTCTTTTTTGTCCAGCTTGTTGGCACACAACTGCATAGTGGCAATGTCCTGAAAGGAAAGACAAGTCTCAGACAAGTCTAAACATTAAACCAAGGTGGTTTATTAATCAGAAAGGTATTCAGACGCCTTGACTTTTTCCACATTGTCACGTTACTGCCTTATTCTAAAAATGGATTACATTTTTTACCCGCCTCAATTTACACACAATACCCCATAATGACAAAGTAAAAACAGGTTTCTAGATTTGTTTGCAAAAAAATATATATATATAAAATAGTGAAATATAAAAATGTACATAAGTATTCAGACCCTTTACTCAGTACTTTGTTGAAGAACCGTTGTCAGCGATTACGGCCTCGAGTCTTCTTGGGTATGACGCTTCAAGCGTTTCTCCCATTTTCTGCAGATCATCTAAAGCTCTGTCAGGTTGGAAGAGGAGCGTCGCTGCACAGCTATTTTCAGGTCTCTCCAGAGATGTTAGTTCGGGTTCAAGTCTGGGCTGTGGTTGGGCCACTCAAGGACATTCAGAGACGTGTCCCAAAGCCACTCCTGCGTTGTCTTGGCTGTGTGCTTAGGGTCACTGTCCTGTTGGAAGGTGAACCTTCGCCCCAGTTTGAGGTCCTGAGCACTCTGGAGCAGGTTTCATCAAGGATCTCTCTGTACATCGCTCCATTTATATTTCTCTCGATCCTGACTAGTCTCCCAGTCCCTACCGCTGAAAAACATCTCCACAGCATGATGCTGCCATCACCATGCTTCACCGTAAGGATGATGCCAGGATTCCTCCCCATGTGACGCTTGGAATTCAGGCCAAAGAGTTCAATCTTGGTTTCATCAGACTAGAGAAACTTGTTTCTCATAGTCTGAGTCCTTTAGGTGACTTTTGGCAAACTCCAAGCGGGCTGTCATGTGCCTTTAACTGAGGAGTGGATTCCATCTGGCTACCATAAAGGCCTGATTGGTGGAGTGCTGCAAAGATGGTTATCCTTCTGGAAGGTTCTCCCATCTCCACAGAAGAACTCTGGTGCTCTGTCACCCCCCTGACCAAGGCCCTTCTCCCTCGATTGCTCAGTTTGGCCGGGTGGCCAGCTCTAGGAAGAGTCTTGGTGGTTCCAAACTTCTTCCAGTTAAGAATGATTGGGGGCCACTGTGTTCTTGTGGACCTTCAAGTCTGCAGAAATGTTTTGGTACCCTTCCCCAGATCTGTGCCTCGACACAATCCTGTCTCTGACGTGTACTGTCAACTGAAGGGAACTCAATATAGACAGGTGTGTGCCTTTCCAAATCATATCTAATCAATTGAATTTACCACAAGTGGACTCCAATCAAGTTGTAGAAACATCTCAAGGATGATCAATGGAAACAGGATGCACCTGAGCTCAATTTGAGTCTCATAGAAAAGGGTCTGAATATTTATAAAACCTATTTTAACATATTCAAATATAAAAATGTTGCTTTTTAACTATTTTTACAACCAAGTGTTTATGATAAAGGTTGATTCTTGTTTGGAAATGGTTTAGGGGTTGACAGGTTGGATTCAGCAACAAATCAACGCACTTTCTATCACCATACTATAGCCCTTGTCTGCAATCAAATAACCAAATCGCCCTCTAGTGGCCTCAAGGGTGGAATATTATTCATATTTTTCTTAATGTGATAATAATAAATATTATTTTTTTAAACCTGCAGAAAATCCGGTGTTTCTATGTCAAACGTTTTTGTAATATTTCAGTCTTCTGTGATGTATATAAAGCGTAATCTTGGGATACAACCTAAAATTGAATACATTTCATCTCTATATCTGACATGGTATAGGTGTCTTCTTTTATTAAGCCCATTAGTAACCATGTAATAAGATAAAGAGTACCAATAAACGTAATGGTAAAAGTCACTGAAAGTTTTAAGCTAAAGCTGCATTAAGTAACCTTTTGGGCGACCCGAACAAAGCATGTAGAAATGTGAGTTATAGATCTATCATTCTCATTGAAAGCAAGTCTAAGTGGCGGAAGATATGTTCCGTGTGTTCTATTTCTATGCTTTTCACACTTAAGTTTTGTTTTTGCATCTTTTACTTTCAGTTTTGTACACCGGTGTTCAATTAAGCTGAAAATAATATAGTTTGGATTATTGAAAAGACATTGCACAGTGGTTTATACGGTACAATAAATTCTCTACACTGCTGGTTTTGTCACTAACTGAAATTAGGCAAACTATTAGAATTTTAGCAATCAGGAAATGTCAGAGCGATTTCTGCATATTGCATCTCTAACAAGTATGCTGTTAACATCCATATTCATCATATTTCACAGGGAAACCTCTGAGAAAGCCCAAACAAAAGACTCTACCGAGGTGGAGCAGCTCAACCATATAAATAGAATAGAATAGATAGACCATCACAGAACATTGACTTGAATGGGTATTACCGTTTTAGTAACTACATTTTTATGAGCCTGACATCCTGTGGAAATCACATCTTTAGGAGATCTGGGCGAGGTAGCAGAGTAAACACAACATTTAATCTAGCATGCAGCATGCCCCTTCCTTTCTTTGTCTGTAATGAACGATACACTTTACTATATTCTCTATGTTTGATGATACAGAACTTAACTATGCATTCACAAGTTTTCAGAGCCCTATCCCGATACCCCCAATAGAGATGGAATGAGAATAATACTTCATCTCAATGGGTATTCCTCTGTTTTCTCCTCATTCATTAGACAAATCATTCCCAGGAAGTCAAACTGTGTGTGTGTGTGTGTGTGTGTGTGTGTGTGTGTGTGTGTGTGTGTGTGTGTGTGTGTGTGTTGTGTGTTGTGTGTGTGTGTGTGTGTGTGTGTGTGTGTGTGTGTGTGTGTGTGTGTGCGCACACCAACATAATAACGGAACATAACCTGTCTCTAATTATTCACCCACCAAGAAAAAGAGGAAAACATTTGAGATAGAGAGAGAAATAATTCATTAATGAGTGGAATCGTCACTGTCGTTGTTCACTGTCTGGATGTATATTTACTCCAATATTGTTGTCTGCATTACCTGACAGAATGATAATCTTTCACTGCCTGTGCCCCAAATGGCACCCTATTCCTGACATAGTGGGGCCCAAAGGGTTCTGGTCACAAGAAGTTTGCTATGTAGTTAATAGGATCCTTTTGGGACCACAATTTTATATTATGTCATGATGCTGAAGGCATCTAGCCTAAAGTACAGATATGACCTAGTAGAGATATGATCTAGCCTAAAGTACAGATATAACCTAGTAGAGATATGATCTAGCCTAAAGTACAGATATGACCTAGTAGAGATATGACCCAGCCTAAAGTACAGATATGACTTAGTAGAGATATGATCTAGCCTAAAGTACAGATATGACCTAGTAGAGATATGATCTAGCCTAAAGTACAGATATGACCTAGTAGAGATATGATCTAGCCTAAAGTACAGATATGACCTAGTAAAGATATGAACTAGTAGAGATATGATCTAGTAGAGATATGACCTAGTATAGATATGATCTAGTAGAGATCTGTCTTAGTATAGATATGATCTAGTAGAGATATGATCTAGCCTAAAGTACAGATATGACCTAGTATAGATATGAACTAGTAGAGATATGATCTAGTAGAGATATGACCTAGTATAGATATGATCTAGTAGAGATCTGTCTTAGTATAGATATGACCTAGTAGAGATATGATCTAGCCTAAAGTACAGATATGACCTAGTAGAGATATGATCTAGCCTAAAGTACAGATATGACCTAGTAAAGATATGAACTAGTAGAGATATGATCTAGTAGAGATATGATCTAGTAGAGATATGACCTAGTAAAGATATGATCTAGTAGAGATATGAACTAGTAGAGATATGACCTAGTATAGATATGATCTAGTAGAGATCTGTCTTAGTATAGATATGATCTAGTATAGATATGATCTAGCCTAAAGTACAGATATGACCTAGTATAGATATGACCGAGTAAAGATATGAACTAGTAGAGATATGACCTAGTATAGATATGATCTAGTAGAGATATGACCTAGTATAGATATGATCTAGTAGAGATCTGTCTTAGTATAGATATGATCTAGTATAGATATGATCTAGTAAAGATATGAACTAGTAGAGATATGATCTAGTATAGATATGATCTAGTAGAGATATGATCTAGTAGAGATCTGTCTTAGTATAGATATGATCTAGTATAGATATGATCTAGTATAGATATGATCTAGTAGAGATATGATCTAGTAGAGATCTGTCTTAGTATAGATATGACCTAGTAGAGATATGATCTAGTAGAGATCTGTCTTAGTATAGATATGATCTAGTAGAGATCTGTCTTAGTATAGATATGAACTAGTATAGATATGATCTAGTAGAGATATGACCTAGTAGAGATATGATCTAGTAGAGATCTGTCTTAGTATAGATATGATCTAGTAGAGATCTGTCTTAGTATAGATATGACCTAGTAGAGATATGATCTAGTAGAGATCTGTCTTAGTATAGATATGACCTAGTAGAGATATGATCTAGTAGAGATCTGTCTTAGTATAGATATGACCTAGTAGAGATATGATCTAGTAGAGATCTGTCTTAGTATAGATATGACCTAGTAGAGATATGATCTAGTAGAGATCTGTCTTAGTATAGATATGATCTAGTAGAGATCTGTCTTAGTATAGATATGAACTAGTATAGATATGATCTAGTAGAGATCTGTCTTAGTATAGATATGATCTAGTAGAGATCTGTCTTAGTATAGATATGAACTAGTATAGATATGATCTAGTAGAGATCTGTCTTAGTATAGATATGATCTAGTAGAGATCTGTCTTAGTATAGATATGATCTAGCAGAAATATGAACTAGTAGAGATATGACCGAGTAAAGATATGAACTAGTAGAGATATGATCTAGTAGAGATCTGTCTTAGTATAGATATGATCTAGTAGAGATCTGTCTTAGTATAGATATGAACTAGTATAGATCTGTCTTAGTATAGATATGAACTAGCAGAAATATGAACTAGTAGAGATATGACCGAGTAAAGATATGAACTAGTATAGATATGATCTAGTAGAGATCTGTCTTAGTATAGATATGATCTAGTAGAGATCTGTCTTAGTATAGATATGATCTAGTAGAGATCTGTCTTAGTATAGATATGATCTAGTAGAGATCTGTCTTAGTATAGATATGATCTAGCAGAAATATGAACTAGTAGAGATATGACCGAGTAAAGATATGAACTAGTAGAGATATGACCTAGTATAGTGTCTCAGCCTCCAGTATTTATGCTGCAGTAGTTTATGTGTCAGGGGGCTAGGGTCAGTTTGTTATATCTGGAGTACTTCTCCTGTCTTATCCGGTGTCCTGTGTGAATTTAAGTATGCTCTCTCTAATTCTCTCTTTCTTTCTCTCTCTCTTTCTGAGGACCATGCCTCAGGACTACCTGGCATGATGACTCCTTGCTGTCCCCAGTCCACCTGGCCGTGCTGCTGCTCCAGTTTCAACTGTTCTGCCTCTGATTATTATTATTTGACCATGCTGGTCATTTATGAACATTTGAACAGCTTGGCCATGTTCTGTTATAATCTCCACCCGGCACAGCCAGAAGAGGACTGGCCACCCATCATAGCCTGGTTCCTCTCTAGGTTTCTTCCTAGGTTTTGGCCTTTCTAGGGAGTTTTTCCTAGCCACCGTGCTTCTACACCTGCATTGCTTGCTGTTTGGGGTTTTAGGATGGGTTTCTGTACAGCACTTTGAGATATCAGCTGATGTACAAAGGGCTATATAAATACATTTGATTTGATTTGAATAGATATGATCTAGTAGAGATATGACCGAGTAAAGATATTAACTAGTAGAGATATGACCTAGTATATATATGATCTAGAAGAGATCTGTTTTAGTATAGATATGATCTAGTAGAGATATGACCTAGTATAGATATGATCTAGTAGAGATATGACCGAGTAAAGATACAATCTAATATAGATATGACCTAGTATTGATATGATCTAGTACAGATATGATCTAGTATAGATATGATCTAGTATAGATATGACTAGTATAGATATGATCTAGTAGAGATATGACATAGTAAAGATATGATATAGTAGAGATATGTCTTAGTATAGATATGATCTAGTAGAGATATGACCAAGTAAAGATATGAACTAGTAGAGATATGACCTAGTATAAATATGATCTAGTAGAGATTTGTCTTAGTATAGATATGATATAGTAGAAATATGTCTTAGTATAGATATGATCTAGTAGAGATATGATCTAGTAGAGATATGATCAAGTAGAGATATGACCTAGTAGAGATATGATCTAGTACAGATATGACCTAGTATAGAAGTGATCTAGTAGAGATATGACCTAGTATAGATATGATCTAGTAGAGATATGACCTAGTATAGATGTGATCTAGTAGAGATATGATCTAGTACAGATATGTCTTTGTATAGATATGATCTAGTAGAGATATGACCCAGTAGAGATATGATCTAGTAGAGATATGATCTAGTACAGATATGTCTTTGTATAGATATGATCTAGTATAGATATGATCTAGCCTAAAGTACAGATTTGATATCGTAGAGATATGACTGAGTACAGATATGAGCAAGTATAGATATGATCTAGTATAGATAGATATGAACTAGCAGAGATAGGGTCTAACCTAAAGTAGAGATATGACCTAGTCTAAAGTAGAGATATGACCTAGTCTAAAGTAGAGATATGACCTAGTCTAAAGTAGAGTTATGACCTAGTCTAAAGTAGAGATATGACCTAGTAGATATATCACCTAGTCTAAAGTAGAGTTGTGACCTAGGCTAAAGTAAAGATACAGTATGGCCTAGACTAAAGTAGAAATATGACCTAGTAGAGATATGACTGTGTTCCCTTTTTATGTTTTTATTATTTCCGTCTCAAATCATTGTGTGTGTATGTGTTAATTCTTCTATCCTTGTGGGAACCTAAAATCCCCGCAAGAATAGTAAAACAAGGAAAAATCTCCCTCGTGGCAACATTTCCCACATCCCCATGAAGACTAGGGTAAGGAATCAGGGTAAGGGGTTAGTGGTTAGGGTTAAGAGTTAAGAGTCAAGTTTAGGTTTAGATTTAGATTTAGATTAGGTATTAAGGTTAGGGTTAGTGTTAGGTTCAGGGCTTAGTGGAAATAGGATTTTGAATGGGAATCAATTTTATGTTCCCACGAGGATAGAAGAACAAACTGTTTTGAAAAAAGTACCCAACTGTCATACTTGAATAAAAGCAAAGAAACCTTCGTAGGAAATGGCTAGTAAAAGTGAAAGTCACCCAGTAAAATACTACTTTAAAAAAAGTAAAAGTCTAAAAGTATTTGGTCTGAAATATACTTAAGTATCAAAAGTAAAAGTACAATTATAAATCGTTTCATATTCCTTACATTAAGCAAATCAGAAGGCACCATTTTCATGTTATTTTAATGTACGGATAGCCAGTGGCACACCAACACTCAGACATTAGTTATAAACAAAACATTTGTGTTTAATGAGTCTGTCAGATCAGAGGCAGTAGGAATGACCAGGGATGTTCTCTTGATAAGTGAGTGAATTGGACCATTTCCCTGTCCTGCTAAGCAGTCAAAATGTAACGATTTATTTTGGGTGTCAAGGAAAATGTATGGAGTAAAAAGTACAATATTTTCTTTAGGAATGTAGTGAAGTGATAAAAGTATCAAAAATAGAAATAGTAAAGTAAAATACAGATACCCTAAAAAACGACTTAAGTAGTACTTAAAAGTATTTTTACTTAAGTACTTCTCAAGTACTTTACACCACTGAGAACAAAATGTGTATGTGTGTGTGTGTGTGTGTGTGTGTGTGATAACCAGAGATAAACTAAACAACGTGTGTTTTACTGACCCTGCAGTTACTCAGTTCCTCAGCGGTGAATATGATGTTCCCACACTTCTTCCCTGGGATCCCACTGGAGAGAGAGACAGTTCAGGAAGAGGAAAGAAAGAAATACAAAAAAATTATATGTACTGGTTTCGGGACCTGTGTGGGTGATTTGTGTACATAATTAGCTATTGTAATGCATGTGGAATGGATCTATTAGTGTGCCTCTCTGTACGCAATCATGTGTACATGGTATGGAAGGTGGAGACGTTGATTAAAATAGATATGGACACACACCATAGCTCACCTCATGCTAACAGTTGTGGTCTAAATGGTCAATCCTGATACCTTTACTACTGCACCTTCAGACTCCAAATCAACAGGTCAGAAAACAGCCCATCACTCCACATTAGCACACCACATAATACACCCAGTGGAAGAGGCCTGACCTCAGATCAGATTTTGGGATTACTAAATTATCTTTCATATAAACAGACCTGGGCAGTCCAGGGAGATTCTTCTCCTCCTTTACACATGTTCTGCATCCCCAATGGCACCTTATTCCCTATATAGTACACTACTTTTTACCAGAGCCCATAAATAGGGAATAGGGTGCAATATGGTACGCAATCATAGAAAATAGATGAGGGGTTACCATTCAATCCAAGCAGACCAATTATTTTTAGGGCCTATCGGAGTTTCTATCAAATGATGTATGAGGTGATCAGGGAATTATAATGACATTAGATTGAAAAATGGAGGCTGGACGGGCTGGTGTTAAGAGGGGAATGCCTATTTAACAAGGGGGAAGCTTTTACATTTCTGGTAACGCTATTGATCAATTTGTTGTGAGCCATGGTTTGGGAATAGTTTCCTTAGACGTGTGTCAACGACAGAGAGCGGATTAGAAGCATCAGGTTTCGCTTCCCAAGAAGATAATTTATATAGAAAAACAATTCACAATGTTTGACCTTTTAATGGCGCCAGACCAAGGCTCTGCAAGATATCAGTTTGTCTCCGTGGATGGTTTGTTCCTCAAGGTTCTGTTTTAGGACCACTATTGTTTTCACTATATATTCTACCTCTTGGTAATGTCATCCGGAAACACAATGTCAACTGCTATGCGGATGAAACAGCTGTACATTTCGATGAAACATGGTGAAGCACCAAAATTACCTACCATGGAAGCCTGTGTTTCAGACATAAGGAAGTGGATGGCGGCAGATGTTTTATTTTTAAACTCAGACAGAACAGATGCTAGTTCTAGGTCCCAAGAAACAATGAGATCTGCTGTTGGATATGACAATCTTTAAGGTTGTTCAGTCGTCTCAAATAAAACTGCGAAGGACCTCTGCTTTACTCTGGACCCTGATCTCTCTGTTGACGAATATATCAAGAATATTTCAAGGACAGCTTTTTCCATTTTCGTAACATTGCAAATATCAGAAACCTTTTGTCGAAAAACGATGCAAGAAAAACTAACTCATACTTTGTCACTTCTAGATTAGACTACTGCAATGCTCTACTCTCCAGCTACCAGGATAAAGCACTAAATAAACTTCAGTTAGTGCTAAACACAGCTGCTAGAATCTTGACTAGAACCAAACAGTTTTATCATATTACTCAATTACTAGCCTCTGGCTTCCTGTTAAGGCTAGGGCTGATTTTAAAGTTTTACTGCTAACCTACAAAGCATTACATGGGTTTGCTCCTACCTATCGCTCTGAGTTGATCCTGCCGTACATATCTACACGTACGCTACGGTCACAAGACGCAGGCCTCCTTATTGTCCCTAGAATTTCAAAGCAAACTGAAGACTCATCTCTTCAGTAGGTCCTATGATTGAGTGTAGTTGGGCCCAGGGGTGCGAAGGTGAACGGCAAGGCACTGGATCGACGAACGGCCCTTGCTGTCTCTGCCTACCCGGCTCCCCTCTCTCCATTGGGATTCTCTGCCTCTGACAGTATTGCGGGGGCTGAGTCACTGGCTTACTAGTGCTCTTCCATGCTGTCCCTAGGAGGTGTTTCACTTGAGTGTGTTGGGTCACTGATGTGATCTTCCTGCCCGGTTCTGCGCCCCCTCTGGCTCGTGCGGTGGAGGAGATCTTCGTGGGCTATACCTAGCCTTGTCTTAGGGTAGTAAGTTGGTTGATATCCCTCGTCGGATTGGGCCACAGTGTCCCCCGACCCCCCCATCTCAGCCTCCAGTATCTATGCAGCAATAGTCTATGCAGCAATAGTCTAGGGTCAGTCTGGTATAGCTTGTGTAATTCTCGTGTCTTACTTGGTGTCCTGAGTGAATTTAAATATGATTTCTCTAATTCTCTCTCTCCCTCCCCTCCCAGAGGACCTGAGCCCTGGGACCATGTCTCAGTCCACCTGGTTGTGCTGCTGCTACAGTCTTCTGCCTGCGGCTATGGAATCCTGACCTGCTCACCAGACGTACTACCTTGTGCCGGACCTGCTGTTTTTGACTCTCTCTCTCTACCTGCTGTCTCAACCTTTGAATGCTCGGCTATGAAAAGCCAACTGAGATTTACTCCTGTGGTACTGACCTCTGGCACACTCTACAACCACTGTGATTATTATTTGACCCTGCTGGTCATCTATGAACGTTTGAACATCTTGAAGAACAATCTGGCATTAATGGCCATGTACTGTTATAATCTCCACCCGGCACAGCCAGAAGAGGACTGGCCACCCCTCATAACCTGGTTCCTCTCTAGGTTTCTTCCTGGGTTCCTGCCTTTCTAGGGAGTTTTTCCTAGCCACCGTGCTCCTACACCTGTATTACTTGCTGTTTGGGGTTTTAGGCTGGGTTTCTGTATAAGCACTTAGTAACATCTGCTGATGTAAAAAAGGCTTTAGAAATGTATTTGATTGATTGAGATCTTCTGTTGAATCTGACAATTCATCTTAATGGTTGTACAGTCGTCTCAAATAAAACTGTGAAGGACCTCGGCGTTACTCTGGACCCTGATCTCTCTTTTGAAGAACATATCAAGACCATTTCAAGGACAGCTTTTTTCCATCTACGTAAAATTGCAAAAATCAGAAACTTTCTGTCCAAAAACGATGCAGAAAAATGTATCCATGCTTTTGTCACTTCTAGGTTAGACTACTGCAATGCTCTACTTTCCGGCTACCCGGATAAAGCACTAAATAAACTTCAGTTAGTGCCAAATACGGCTGCTAGAATCCTGACTAGAACCAAAAAAGTTGATCATATTACTCCAGTGCTAGCCTTCCTACACTGGCTTCCTGTCAAGGCAAGGGCTGATTTCAAGGTTTTACTGCTAACCTACAAAGCATTACATGGGCTTGCTCCTACCCATCTCTCCGATTTGGTGCTGCCGTACAAACCTACACGTACGCTATGGTCACAAGACGCAGGCCTCCTAATTGTCCCTAGAATTTCTAAGCAAACAGCTGGAGGCAGGGCTTTCTCCTATAGAGCTCCATTTTTATGGAATGGTCTGCCTACCCACGTAAGAGACACAAACTCAGTCTCAACCTTTAAGTCTTTACTGAAGACACATCTCTTCAGTGGGTCATATGATTGAGTGTAGTCTGGCCCAGGAGTGGGAAGGTGAACGGAAAGGCTCTGGAGCAACGAACCGCCCTTGCTGTCTCTGCCTGGCCGGTTCCCTTCTTTCCACTGGGATTCTCTGCCTCTAACCCTATTACAGGGTCTGAGTCATTGGCTTACTGGGGCTCTTTCATACCGTCCCTAGGAGGGGTGCGTCACTTGAGTGGGTTGAGTCACTGATGTGATCTTCCTGTCTGGGTTGCCCCCCCCCCCCCCCTTGGGTTGTTCCGTGGTGGAGATCTTTGTGGGCTATACTCGGCCTTGTCTCAGGATGGTAAGTTGGTGGTTGAAGATATCCCTCTAGTGGTGTGGGGGCTGTGCTTTGGAAAAGTGGGTGGGGTTATATCCTTCCTGTTTGGCCCTGTCCGGGGGTGTCCTCGGATGGGGCCACAGTGTCTCCTGACCCCTCCTGTCTCAGCCTCCAGTATTTATGCTGCAGTAGTTTATGTGTCGGGGGGCTAGGGTCAGTTTGTTATATCTGGAGTACTTCTCCTCTCCTATTCGGTGTCCTGTGTGAATTTAAGTGTCCTCTCTCTAATTCTCTCTCTCTTTCTTTCTCTCTCTCGGAGGACCTGAGCCCTAGGACCATGCCTCAGGACTACCTGACATGATGACTCCTTGCTGTCCCCAGTCCACCTGGCCGTGCCGCTGCTCCAGTTTCAACTGCTCTGCCTTATTATTATTTGACCATGCTGGTCATTTATGAACATTTGAACATCTTGGCCATGTTCTGTTATAATCTCCACCCGGCACAGCCAGAAGAGGACTGGCCACCCCACATAGCCGGGTTCCTCTCTAGGTTTCTTCCTAGGTTTTGGCCTTTCTAGGGAGTTTTTCCAAGCCACCGTGCTTCTACACCTGCATTGCTTACTGTTTGGGGTTTTAGGCTGGCTGAGATATCAGCTGACGTACGAAGGGCTATATAAATAAATTTGATTTGATTTTGATTTGATTTGATTGGTTGATATTTATATTGGTATGAATCTGCTTCCATGAGATTGTGAAGTAACAATGGTTGACACAACATTCAGAATCAGAACAAGTTGACAGACGGTCAAATCCATCATGTAATTGAATGATTTGCTCCATCCACTTGACATTGCATTATACATCCTCTAAGAGATAGGATGATTAACATGCTTGCTGTGAGATCTAAGGGTGTTGTCGTAAACACCCTTGCCACACACACACACACACACCTGTCGGGTTGACAGCCTCTTTACAAGGCTGTCCACAATGTTTACAAAGCCCTTGAAACTTCTCTACCCAGCATTCCAGGTCTTCTGTATTCTCTGCTAAGCCACTGTGACAGCCTGATTAC
The DNA here is from genome assembly GCF_002021735.2 of Oncorhynchus kisutch. Classification (NCBI taxonomy): domain Eukaryota; kingdom Metazoa; phylum Chordata; class Actinopteri; order Salmoniformes; family Salmonidae; genus Oncorhynchus; species Oncorhynchus kisutch. The sequence continues at coordinate 63,744,993 of NC_034178.2, forward strand.
TTCACAAGGGCACACTCAGATTTAGTTGCTGTCAGGAAAGACACCCTAACACCCTTGGTTCTGTTAAACACACACGTATGCACGTATAAGCACAAACCCACACATACACACACATGCACAAACAAACACACACACACAACCTCGACCTCCTCCACCTCCTTGTAAGTACAGTCACACCGGCATTGAGATGAGAGGCAGGTAAAAACTCAGACAGCAGCCATCCAAACCATAATTAATTGACGTGATTTTTTTCCTTCCTCTGTTATTTTTTAAATAATTTTTGCCTCCTTCCATCCTTCCTCGTTTACAAGAAGCCCTAATGTTGATGATATATGAGCTGCCTTGCGTCTCGACTTCCACATGTAGCATGTTAACATGAGGCCTTCCTTTGACATTCAACACGTCCCAATTCTCCACCCCCCTCCTGAAGTGTGCACTTGAACACTCACTTCCTGTTATGGATTTAAAAATCTTAGGAATGGTTTAAGTATTGGCTAGTGGGATTTTTCCACCATTGCAAGTGCACACTTCTGGAAAAAGGATGAGAATCAAGACATAGCCAGTCTCCCACCCCCAGGCCCAATTCAAACACTACCTGAAAGGCTGGATGTCTCTATTGATGCCTTGTGAAAATGGTTTCATCCAGAGGCACAACTTTGGATTAAAAAATGTGGTGGACATAACTTTATAAACACAAACAAATCCAGTGGGATAAACACTCCAAACAGCCTACCTGACCACTCAGAGGCATCCGCATGGTCCTAAAGCACACAGCTGCCTCGTTTTGTATCACATTCTAATGATAAAACTGGGGGGGGGACAAAAATTGAACGTTGCGGCCCTGGTTTCATCTCAGGGATATATTGTGGAACTACAGCACAGCAGGTAATAGAGATGATCAATATGAGAGAAGTCAATACGTCATGTCATTTTAGCATGCCATGTCACCAACCATCTCAGATTGTTCTGAAATCGTTTCTGTAGATAGAAACCGATAAGATTAGCATTCCTGAAACATAATTTTGTTGAGATATAATTTGATTGCACCCAAATTGGCCATTTTGATAGGATTCATATTATCTTCCATAAATACATTACCAAACATCCAATTTGGACTATAATTCTTCCTAACAATGAATAAGACATGAGGAATCCCCCCAAAAAATATCCACCACTGCCTGCTGAGGTTCCCCTCTCCCCTACACACACACACACACCATACTGAGTCACATTGCTAAACCTGCTGTGTAGATTCATGTTATGTATTTTATTCATCCTCCACAGCTTTACAGTGGGGTTCCCCCACCCTGTCAGCAGGCACTTCGTTAAAATAGCTGGGCTACAGCACGTTGGCGGGACCCCTGACTGTCACTGTTGTATAATACCAGTTAATTTACACTATTCCCTGTCCTTACATGACAGAACGATTGCAACCATTATAATCCAGAACTTGATTGTAGACTAGATCATCTCCAACACAATCAATACAGGCCCATGAACTAATACATGAAACAGATTGTAAGGTCTGACCATCCATCAATCATCTAAACAGGGGGAGAATACAAAGTTAGAGGCTATACATAACCTTTGCCTCTGGGGCTTCTGTTGAGCCAAAAGGGGTGCCTTACTGTACATGGACAGAATATTGTCCAGAAATGTGTATGAACCATACAGGCATCACTCAAGCCAACGTTTGAGGTCAACAATTAGCAACTAAACTTTTGTAACAAAGCAAACCTTATTTCAGAAGTGAGAATCCAAAGACGACATACATGTATGTCTTTGTCTAGGTTTTGCTTTTGATTCTCAGTTTATGGTGGCATGTCCCTAAGTCCTCTATGAAAAGACTAGAGTCAGCGGGAGTTGAAGAGAAATCATTCCTTACAAACTGGCATCCAATATCTATGACCATTGATTAAACACATTTTTAAATGTTATCAATAGAATAGAAGTAGCTAACAGGATTCATCAAAAAGAATATACAAAACTAGACTTTGATCTTAAACATACTGTACAGGGCCTTCAGAAATGATTCACACCCTTTGACTTATTACACATTTTCTTGTGCAAGAACAAGTGTCATTTTTTTTTGTCAACAATCTACACAAAATACTCTGTCATGTCAAAGGGAAGAAAAATTCTAACTTTTTTTTTTTATCATAAAAAATGTAACATTATTATATCTTGGTTCCATAAGTAGAGTCACCTTTAGCAGCGATTACAGCTGTGAGTCTTTCTGGGCTTTGTACACCTGGATTGTACAATATTTGCAAATGATTCTTTAAAGAATTCTTCAGGCTACGTCAAGTTGGTAGTTAATCATTGCTAGACAGACATGTTCAACTCTCCATATATTTTAGGTAAAAACTAACTAGGCTATTCAGGAACATTCAATGTCATCTTGGTAAGTAAATCCAGTGTATACTTGACCGACTTGGCTGAAAGGTGAATCTGTCTACCAGTGTCTGTTGGAAAGCAGACTGAACAAGGATTGGATTTCACCTGTTCTCAATTCTATTTATTTTTATCCTAAAAAACTCCCTAGTCCTTGCCGATGACTAGCATACACATAGATATGAAGAGCGCTCTTCATATTTTCAAGCATTTGCCCCAAACATAACGCTTTGTATTCAGGACATGAAGTTGATTTCTTTGCCAGATTTTTTGCACTTTTACTTTAGTGCCTTTTTGCAAACAGGATGCATGTTTTGGAATATTTGTATTCTGTACAGTGGGTTAACTGCCTGTTCAGGGACAGATTTGTCAGGTAGGGGGGTTTGAACTTGCAACCTTCCGGTTACTAGTCCAACGCTCTATCCACTAGGCTACCCTGCCGCCCCAGTATTGTGGAGTAACTAATGTTGTTGATCCATCCTCAGTTTTCTCCCATCACAGCCATTAAACTCTGGAACTGTTTTAAAGTCACCATTGGCCTCATGGTGAAATCCATGAGCGGTTTCCTTCCTCTCCGGCAACTGATTTAGTAAGGACGCCTGTATCTACCAATACTGTAGGTGGCCCCCTTTGCGATGCATCGGAAAAACTCCCTGGTCTTTGTGGTTGAATCTGTGTTTGAAATGCACTGCTCGACTGAAGGACCTTACAGATAATTGTATGTGTGGAGTACAGAGATGAGGTAGTCATTCAAACATCATGTTAAGCACTATTAGTGCATACAGAGTGAGTCCATGCAACTTATTATGTGACTTATTAAAGCACATTTTAAGTTCTGAACTTATTTAGGCTTGGCGTAGCAAAGTGGTTGAATACTTATTGACTCAAGACATTTCAGCTTTTCATTTTTAATTAATTTGTAAACATTTCTAAAAACATAATTCCACTTCACATTATGGGGTATTATGTGTAGGCCAGTGACACTTCATTTCATCAAAATATCTTCATATTTTTAAATAACAGTCATCATTTGGGGCAAAGTTGGGGTTTTGTTAGCAAACTTGTCATGGTTTTTCACACCGAGACTGATGTGAACAGGTCTGAATACAACAAGTAAAGCAATTTCATTTTGGTTTGAGTGTGTTTAGTTTGACCTGTAGATTAAAAAACACCTACGCACTTTAGCAATATTATTCAAGTCCGGACACTCAGAAGATCAATGCCAGCACATTGTGCCTGGTTTTCAAAGACACGGTAGGTTACTAGCTACACTAACTGTCTATGATTTATACAACATTTGATCTATTCAGGCCAGTCCTCCCTCTTCACATCCCAAGAGTGGGTAGTGCCTAGTGACAGGTAGTCTGAGGAAGTGTTGCCACGTCCATGACCCCTCACTCCTGTGGATAAGTTGTTGCCATGGCGACATGTCATTGGTAATAATAGCCAGATCCGGAAAGGACCATCGAGACCAAGCTTCCTTCAGGTTTGTGCTTGGGATATACTGTTTATAGAAAGGCTATAATGTGAGCTCATCACAACTCACATGCATCACCTCACCTCTAGGAGTCTGTGTTACTGTTAAGGTATGGCTAGTCAAGATGAGTGTAGGACTTGGTTTAGGGTGTATTAAGGAAGGGGATAGACGTTTGAATTATAAGCTGCTATTTGCTTTTATTGCGTAATTAATCACTGTGTGAGTTAGCTGCATGTCTATGTCAAGAGCACATTTGTCAAAAACGTCAGCTATACATCACTCAATGGTGTCACAATATAGGTCTCTTTTCACAAAAACTTTGAATAAAATAATGAGGTGCACACTACATTAACATCACATGAACATGACTGACAACTGAAGCAGTTTAGTCTGACAACTGAAGGACTTCCTTATATGGATGCTGTAGCCAGTATCTTTTTCAAACTACTGTCGGGCACTATCTTTGTCAACCTGCTGTGTAATGAATCAACAGTTACATACTTCTGCACTGTATAACTTTCTGAACAATAACCTTCAATACGTCACCCACAGCACTGAGTAAGAGCGATAAAAGCATTCATTTCTTTGATCTTGATAACTCAGACACCGCTTCCCCAATCACCTGACTTTGACTAGAAAAGGGCTCCACTCAAAGTAGTCCCGGAACGTTGGAAATTAGACGAAACAACAACAAAAAAACTATTTGTGGTCTTTCGCAGGGACATAGGTATAACACAGGAGAGGAGCTCTTTGCAATTTTACCCGTGCCACAGGTCTACTCAGTTGCCTACTCTCCACAACAGAGAGATCGGTCATGGGCATGACGGAAAGAGCAGGTGGGGAGCGAAGTGGAGGAATGGAAGGGATGGAGGAGGGAGAGAGGAGATAGCCCCGAAATAGGGTCTCTCATGGGGCCACTGCACAGGGAGGCGAATGTTCATTTTGATTACAAGGAGGGGGATGCTGGTGGTGTGACAAGCTTGGCCCCTGCTCTACACCCCCAGCCCCTCACCACACCACCCCCGTCCCTCGCCCGCCCACCACCCGCTGATGGGAATGACAGGGCGACAGGGCGAGTGACAGCAGGAGCAGCTCATTCAATTACCCGGCCTTCTGATGAAAAACATGTTCACCAGAGAGAGGGAGGGGGACTAGATGGGGGGAGTGGGGGGGACAGGGAGAGAGACAGAAAGAGGAGAAAGAGGGAGGAATACAAAGAGGAGAGATAGAACAGGGAAGAGTGAAAGACCGAGAGGGGAGGGGGATAGAAAGAGGAAGAGTGAGACAGAGAGGGGAAGGAGATAGAAAGAGGAAGAGTGAGACAGAGGGGAGGGAGATAGAAAGAGGAAGAGTGAAAGACCGAGAGGGGAGGGGGATAGAAAGAGGAAGAGTGAGACAGAGAGGGGAAGGAGATAGAAAGAGGAAGAGTGAGACAGAGAGGGGAAGGAGATAGAAAGAGGAAGAGTGAAAGACCGAGAGGGGAGGGGGATAGAATGAGGAAGAGTGAGACAGAGGGGAGGGAGATAGAAAGAGGAAGAGTGAGACAGAGAGGGGAGGGAGATAGCAAGAGGAAGAGTGAGACAGAGAGGGGAGGGAGATAGAAAGAGGAAGAGTGAGACAGAGAGGGGAGGGAGATAGAAAGAGGAAGAGTGAGACAGAGGGGAAGTAGATAAAAAGAGGAAGAGTGAGACAGAGAGGGGAGGGAGATAGAAAGAGGAAGAGTGAGACAGAGAGGGGAGGGAGATAGAAAGAGGAAGAGTGAGACAGAGAGGGGAGGGAGATAGAAAGAGGAAGAGTGAGACAGAGAGGGGAGGGAGATAGAAAGAGGAAGAGTGAGACAGAGAGGGGAGGGGAGGGAGAGAAAGAGGAAGAGTGAGACAGAGGGGAAGTAGATAAAATGAGGAAGAGTGAGAGACAGAGGGGAGAGAGATAGAAAGAGGAAGAGTGAGAGACAGAGAGGGGAGGGAGATAGACAGAGAGGGGATGGAGATAGAAAGAGGAAGAGTGAGACAGAGATAGAAAGAGGAAGAGTGAGACAGAGATAGAAAGAGGAAGAGTGAGACAGAGAGGGGAGGGAGATAGAAAGAGGAAGAGTGAGACAGAGAGGGGAGGGGAGGGAGAGAAAGAGGAAGAGTGAGACAGAGGGGAAGTAGATAAAAAGAGGAAGATTGAGAGACAGAGAGGGGAGAGAGATAGAAAGAGGAAGAGTGAGAGAGAGGGGAGAGAGATAGAAAGAGGAAGAGTGAGAGACAGAGAGGGGAGGGAGATAGAAAGAGGAAGAGTGAGAGACAGAGAGGGGAGGGAGATAGAAAGAGGAAGAGTGAGACAGAGGGGAGGGAGATAGAAAGAGGAAGAGTGAGACAGAGGGGAGGGGAGGGAGATAGAAAGAGGATGAGTGAGACAGAGAGGGGAGGGAGATAGAAAGAGGAAGAGTGAGACAGAGAGGGGAGGGAGATAGAAAGAGGAAGAGTGAGAGAGAGGGGAGGGAGATAGAAAGAGGAAGAGTGAGACAGAGAGGGGAGGGAGATAGAAAGAGGAAGAGTGAGAGAGAGGGGAGGGAGATAGAAAGAGGAAGAGTGAGAGACAGAGGGGTGAGAGAGATCATAAAGGGGAGAAGGGGAAGATCAATTACAGAACAGGAGGGAGAGAGAAAAATGGAAGACACTAAAGACAATCACCTAGAAAAGAGATTCAATAAAAAGTATTGTCTGTGCCTCCTCTGTGTTTTGTCCCTTAATTCACTCCAATTACCTGAAATAAACATCTCTCCTCTTTTCTCCCCTCTTTCTCTCCCCCAACAGCAATCTGGTAAAGAGCAGCCCACCACTGTGAAACTCTCCCAGATACAATGGGGGCGATTATTATTGGCAACCTTGATAAATATGAGAAGAGAAAACTTTATAAAATAAATAATACAAATACTGAGCTATATTGTATGCAAAAAAATTAAGTGGGAAATGACATTATTTTATACTAACACATTTGCTCAGCGACAGATACTTGCCAAAGCTCCTGCCAAAATATAAAGCTACAGTAAAACAGCAGCATATGTCTGCGCTATCTGTGGAACGCTGCACACTGTAATCAAGAGCTTTCCACTTGGCAACATGTCTACTTTGTCTTTCTACTTGGCAACAGGTCTACTTTGTCTTGAGGTGGGTGAGAATGAGAGCCTGAGGGTACGAGAGGGAGAAATGCGATGAACGAGGCAAGTCACTTAGCATAAAAGGCTCAAAACTCCAACAGCATTTGTATTTTTTCAGTTTAGTATTTTCTGGCTGACCTTTTTTTTGTCCCTCCTCTCTCTCTCTCTCTTTCCTCTGTTTCTCTGATTATACCTCACTCACCTCGTCTTTGAGACAGGCCCCCACTTGGGATGTGCTCTTGTCAGAATATACACTCAAAGCCCTCATTCTACCGGAATGACTGAAATAAAAGACTCCCCCCATTTCTTATCTTCTCCCTCCTGAGCACTAGGAATCGTCAGGCGGGGAGTCTCCTAGCATCCCACCACCCACATAGCGGTTAGAGTGTTGGGCCAGTAATTGAAAGGTCGCTGGTTCGAATACCCAAGCCGACAAGGTGAAAAATCATTTCAAACATTTTTTTTTATCTCCTGGGTAAAATGTTCCATTCTTAGCTAATACATGCTCTATTAAACTCAAGTCTGTCTAAATTCAAAATACTTTGTGTGTCCCTGTCTTTCCCTTGAATCCAACACAAACAGCGACGTGCTGCTCTAAAGCATCCTGGCAGGTATACAGTGGTACGCACTACAGATTGTATCGTTGCCAGTAACATTTGAAGCACTACTTTTGCACCCCATTTGCATGATAAGCCACTTGTAGATGGAGTATTTGGAGCTGTAACTTCATCATCTACCTCAGCTGCCTTATCCACCTTACAGACATTTTCATGGCATTATCATATCTAAAAAGCCATAGTGAATCTTTGAGTCAAGGGAAGAGAAGCACCATACATTGTCTGGCTTGGGAAGACAACAGCAACAACACCAAATAGAGCAGGGGTACTCAAGTACTATTTGAAAAGGTCCAGTCACACAAATTTCCTATGTGGAAAAGATCCTAATGGATATTGTCATTTATCGGCGTAGTCACAAACCCCACCTCTCAACCCATGTGACCCTAAGCTGTTCAACCTGTTCACATCCCTCTTGTAGGCCGAGAGAACATTTGGCTGTTTAAAACTAATTTCCTGCTATTCTAGCCATTGTGCCATGGGCAAAGAGAAAATGTTGCAGTTTTAATGCCTTTTTTTATATTTAATATTATGTGTTTAGATCATACCAAAGGTCATAACCTGACTGAGTTCCTAAATGATTTGTATTTGTTTTGTTGGGACCAACTACTGACCCCGTTCTGGGTCCGGACTGTGGTCCACCTGAGTATGGCTGACAGAGAGTCTAGACACAGTATCTCTACCCTGCCATCTTAGTCCCAGCCAGTCAGACAGTTAATACATTATGCTGATATCCTGAGGGTGGATATGGGGCTATAAAAAGCTTATAGCCGATAAAATGCTCACAAAACTAACCCCAGGACCTCTCGTCACTGATGCCAGTACACAGGGAGCGTGCCTGGAAGAATTGGTTAGTTTCCACGTTTCTCAGCGTCTCCTCTTGGTATGAGGGTGACAAGGAGACTGTGGGTGGCATGCTAAAGGCGTTTTAAGCTAATTATCTATTTGGACAAAGATCAAACACCCCACAGTGGAAATTATGTTCAATGTTTATGCAGAGCCCGGGCCTCTGAAATGCTACAAAGTCTCCTTGCAAGGGGCACGAGAGGAAATAAAAGTGGAAAAAATATAGAATTGAAAAAATATAAAAGGCGGTTGAAGGGTTTTGTGTCCTGAGATTGTTGCTTGAGGGATTTAGTGTCCTGAGATTGTTGCTTGAGGGATTTAGTGTCCTGAGATTGTTGCTTGAGGGATTTAGTGTCCTGAGATTGTTGCTTGAGGGATTTAGTGTCCTGAGATTGTTGCTTGAGGGATTTAGTGTCCTGAGATTGTTGCTTGAGGGATTTAGTGTCCTGAGATTGTTGCTTGAGGGATTTAGTGTCCTGAGATTGTTGCTTGAGGGATTTAGTGTCCTGAGATTGTTGCTTGAGGGATTTAGTGTCCTGAGATTGTTGCTTGAGGGATTTCGTGTCCTGAGATTGTTGCTTGAGGGATTTAGTGTCCTGAGATTGTTGCTTGAGGGATTTAGTGTCCTGAGATTGTTGCTTGGGGGATTTAGTGTCCTGAGATTGTTGCTTGAGGGATTTAGTGTCCTGAGATTGTTGCTTTAAGGGTTTAGACATCATTTAAAAAATATATTTACTTCCTGGTTACATTTTCCTTTCTTAACTTATGCATGTTCTACTAAATTCTAAATATTCAGTGTGTCTGTCTTTCCCTTGAATCCAATGGGCATTCTTTCAGCTGCATGATTTCCAACAAATTTCATCTAGAACACTGCCTGGTTTCTTCTTCCGAGAGAGAGACAACAACAAATTTCATCTAGAACACTGCCTGGTTTCTTCTTCCAAGAGAGAGACAACAACAAATTCATCGATGTACAGTACAGTGGTTACTGTGTCTGTTGTGGCCTGGTATGAGTGACAGCCTTGAGAGGTGGATTGAAAGAGGTAATATTAAACCAGTGAACAAATATTTTTAGATATGGAGATACGCCTGGGAGAATGAGATTGAGGGCGGGAAGTGGGAGGACATAGAAGCAGCCCGATGTTTTTCATCTGAATCTTAATCTTATCAGGGCAAGAGGTGCTCGAGGAGCGGAACGTAATTACAGGGTAATTTTAGAGCGGTGTGTGTGTGCTGCAAACTTACAGGGATGAAGGAAGGGTTGGGGGGACAAGGACAAAGTAACATCCATCGAGTGTACCTGACAAATGAGAAATATGCCAATTATCACTGTATAATATTACATTTTTGAGATCTTTTACGCCACGTCGTTTATACCAAGTGCTTATAAGCGATGTTCATTTCATCTGTGTTTTTGTTAAGGTGAAGGGCAGACAACTGAGAGACACGCAGTTTAATATTCAATCCAGAAATCTTTAAGTCAAGTTGTTACAAGCGCGGTTAACTTGACCAGTGTTTTCGTCTAGGGGAGCTGGGGCGGAGAGCAGACACTAGGGACGCGATGGACCGTGTGGAAGGAATCAGTATGGTTGGCAAATTAATCGGTGTCACGTTCCTCTTAATTTAACTAGCTGCCCACAGCTCATTCATCTCAATAAACAATGTTGGTAGGTTGTTCCTCTTTTAAATTGGCATTTGCTACGACTTAATTTATTTGGGGAACGTGAAACAATCCTCTTGGCCATGGGATATTTCATTATATGGAGAATAATAAATAGTGGGAAGGGAGGCACGGTGCCATCCTGACCTGTGCATAGACTCCCATTAAAATAAATAAATGGGAAAATAAGTGTGTGTGTAAGTGAGACAGAGAGAGAGCGAGACAAGAGATGGAAGGGTTTGGTCTATAATTTGGTCTTCTAAAATGTAATTAAGTACTGTTATGGTATAAATATGTAATAATTGTGGCAAACAATACCTACCACCTCCCATATCTCTAAACTGCCAACGAACAGATAAGTAGTACAGTTTCCCTGCTATCTCAGCAGATGTATAGAAGGTTTGCATTTCAAGGTTTAAAAAGACAGTTCATATTCCTACTAAAAGCATACTTAACTAAATGGAGGAAGACATGAGAGGGAAGAAAACTGGATTGAATTTTTCAAGGGAGAGAAAGGCATCAAGCAGATGAGGAGGTAGACCTCTGCATAAAAAGGTCATCATGAGGTTCAAGTGTCAGGTCAAGAACTTTGAAAGTGCAGTCTCAAAAACCATCAAGTGCTATGATGAAACTGGCTCTCATAAGGAACGCCACAGGAAAGGAAGACCCAGAGTTACCTCTGCTGCAGAGGATAAGTTCATTAGAGTTACCAGCCTCAGATTGCAGCCCAAATAAATGCTTCACAGAGTTCCAATAACAGACACATCTCACCATCAACTGTTCAGGAGACTGTGAATCAGGCCTTTATGGTCAAATTGCTGCAAAGAAACCACTACTAAAGGACACCAATAATAAGAAGAGACTTGCTTGGTCTGAGAAACATGAGCAATGGACATTAGACCGGTGGAAATCTGTCCTTTGGTCTGATGAGTCCAAATGTGAGATTTTTGGTTCCAAACTCCATGTCTTTGTGAGACGCAGAGAAGGTGAACGGATGATCTCTGCATGTGTGGTTCCCACCGTGAAGCATGGAGGAGGAGGTGTGATGGTGCTTTGCTGGTGACATAGTCTTTGATTTATTTTGAATTCAAGGCACACTTAGCCAGCATCACTACCACATCATTCTGCAGCGATACGCCATCCCACCTGGTTTGCACTTAGTGGGACTATCATTTGTTTTTCAACAGGACAATGACCCAAAGTACACCTTCAGGCTGTGTAAGGGCTATTTGACCAAGAAGGAGAGTGATTGAGTGCTGCTTCAGATGACCTGGCACCCACAATTACCATATCTCAACCCAATTGAGATGGTTAGGGAAGAGTTTGACCGCAGTGTGAAGGAAAAGCAGCCAACAAGTGCTCAACATAAGTGGGAACTCCTTCAAGACTGTTGGATAAGCATTCCAGGTGAAGCTGGTTGAGAAAATGCCAAGAATGTTCAAAGCTGTCATCAAGGCAAAGGGTGGCTACTTTGAAGAATATAAAATATAAAGTATATTTTGATTTGTTTAACACTTTTTGGGTTACCTCATGATTCTATATGTGTTCTTCCATAGTTTTGACGTCTTCACTATTATTCTACAATGTAGAAAATAGTAAAACTAAAGAAAAACTGTTGAATGAGTAGGTGTGTCCAAACTTTGACTGATACTGTATTATTTGAAATCTTTGAAAATATTTGAGTAGTTCTTGATTGAGCTTGACAAGCACAATGCAACCACTGGAATAGTCAGAAAACTTGTCAACCCTGCCTATCTGGCACCACGAGCAGACTTGTGCTGATGCTGAATGATCTTTGAAAGATGTCAGGAACTATTTGAACCCAGGTCTGCCTGCCACACACAGCAAACAGCCCACAGGTTTTAAAGCAGCACCAGCTCCAACTCATGTACTTCTCCACCCAAAGTCTCCCACACAGGAACAAAAGTATCCTCTCCATGGAAACTCACCAGCGCAGTGTACCAGCAGGGGGGGTGGAACAGACCTGGGTTCACATACAATTTGAAATAATATTCAAATACTTTAGCTAGGCTTGATTGAGTGTGAGCCACACCTACCTGGCACTCCAGGCAGGCTAAAGTAAGCACTCAAAGTATTTGAGAAATTTCAAGTAGTATTTGAACCCAGGTGTGGAGATAAATACAAACTCAGAGTATCAGCATATAGCCTACAGACAGACGTTGCAGAGACGCTGCCTGTCAGATCAAAACCCCCCAACCTGCCGCAATGCCAAAAAACTCACTCGATACTTCAAAGGCTCACATTCATGCTTTGAAATGTAATTTCTTTTGTATTTAGATTAGAATCAAGACTCACACAAACTGAAATGAGTTGATCAGAATCCCGTGGAAACAACAAAGAGTTGATGTTGAACGTGAGGAGGTAGGGCCATCATAAGCCATATACTTACAATAAGGGGCCACGGAGCAAGCGAGCAGAGAGAGAGAGGCGTGGGGTCTGTTAACTGGTGGGTTGGTGAGTATTGGATTGATCAAAGCTCTGAGGCCATGCCAGTTTTCTGTACTGTACTGAGTGGAACGAAAGCTGGGTGGGAGTCCACAGAGGGACATTGAGCGTCGCTCTGCATATGGCTTTTAAATATTTCATCAGATGGACTGCCAATAGAAGAGATGTACATCTGAAGCAAGACCTTTTATTGCTAATTAAGCACAACGTTAATAAAGGGTGTGTGTGTGTGTGTGTGTGTGTGTGTGTGTGTGTGTGTGTGTGTGTGTGTGTGTGTGTGTGTGTGTGTGTGTGTGTGTGTGTGTGTGTGTGTGAGAGAGAGAGAGAGAGCGAGAGAGAGAAAGAGAGTGGGTGTTTGGGATATTTCTTCAAATTAACTTTAAATTAAGTTCAGATGCGATTGTGAAGGTTTTGATAATGGACTTTGGTGCCGTGGGGAAGCTAGCAAGACACTGGCATAAGCTTGTGTTTGACGGTCGTGGTTTTATGGAGCATGCAGCCCTGCCATTTGTTGTCAGTTAATAGAATTCCACAATGTTTTCCCAGATTCCCAATGGGAAGTAAATGACTATACAGCGGAAGGGCTTGAAAACTCCCTCTTCCCTGAGACTTTAAATAACATCTGGGAGAGGAGGCGGCAACTTCAGACGGACTCCAGTGTACAGAGCAACCACAAACACAACCTTGATGCCTTCTTATAATATTCAAACCTATTTAAATGTCTAATGTGGAAGGCAGAGTGGGAATATGTAGCGAGAGGTAAGCCTTTCTTCTATATGGTGTCATTCAAAACCAGAATGGGTGGAAATAGATTAAGGATGGAAAAAAATTGATTCAATTTCCAGCCATCTGTTTTTATGTAGGTCAGAGGCAGCTATCTGCTAAATAATGAAAATGGACACTGGAAGATGGTTTGCTTGTGTGTGTGTGTGTGTGTGTGTGTGTGTGTGTGTGTGTGTGTGTGTGTGTGTGTGTGTGTGTGTGTGTGTGTGTGTGTGTGTGTGTGTGTGTGTGTGTGTGTGTGTGTGTGTGTGTGTGTGTGTGTGTGTGTGTGTGTGTGTGTGTGTGTGTGTGTGTGTGTGTGTGTTTACTATCCTTGTGAGGATGTGAAACAAGGAAAATTCAGACAAGTGGGGACATTTCGCCAGTCCTCACAAGGAAAAAAGCCATTTTAAAAGCTATTTTAGGCTTTGGGGTTAGGTTTAGGGTTAGAACTAGGGTTCTAACCCTAAAATCAAGAGTCGGCTTTCTATTCCACAACAAAGCCTCCTTCACTCACGCTGCCAAACTTACCCCCAACTGACTATCCTACCAATCCTCGACTTCGGCGATGTCATCTACAAAATTGCTTCCGACACTCTACTCAGCAAACTGGATGCAGTTTATCACAGTGCCATCCGTTTTGTCACTAAAGCACCTTATACCACCCACCACTGCGACTTGTATGCTCTAGTCGGCTGGCCCTCGCTACATATTCGTCGCCAGACCCACTGGCTCCAAGTCATCTACAAGTCCATGCTAGGTAAAGCTCCGCCTTATCTCAGTTCACTGGTCACGATGGCAACACCCATCCGTAGCACGTGCTCCAGCAGGTGTATCTCACTGATCATCCCTAAAGCCAACACCTCATTTGGTCGCCTTTTGTTCCAGTTCTCTGCTGCCTGTGACTGGAACGAATTGCAAAAATCGCTGAAGTTGGAGACTTTTATCTCCCTCATCAACTTCAAACATCTGCTATCTGAGCAGCTAACCGATCGCTGCAGCTGTACATAGTCTATCGGTAAATAGCCCACCCATTTTTACCTACCTCATCCCCATACTGTTTTTATTTATTTACTTTTCTGCTCTTTTGCACACCAATATCTCTACCTGTACATGACCATCTGATCATTTATCACTCCAGTGTTCATCTGAAAATTAAATTTTTCGCCTACCTCCTCATGCCTTTTGCACACAATGTATATAGGCTCCCCTTTTTTTCTCTACTGTGTTATTGACTTGTTAATTGTTTACTCCATGTGTAACTCTGTGTTGTCTGTTCACACTGCTATGCTTTATCTTGGCCAGGTCGCAGTTGCAAATGAGAACTTGTTCTCAACTAGCCTACCTGGTTAAATAAAGGTGAAATAAAAAAAATTAAATGGGTTAGGTTAAGGGTTAGGGGCTAAGGTTAAGGTTAGGGGCTAAGGTTAAGGTTAAGGGTTACGGTTAAGGTTAAGGGTTTGGGAAAATATGATTTTGAATGGGAATTAATTGTTTGGTCCTCACAGTAAAACAAACGTGTGTGTGTGTGTGTGTGTGTGTGTGTGTGTGTGTGTGTGTGTGTGTGTGTGTGTGTGTGTGTGTGTGTGTGTGTGTGTGTGTGTGTATACAAGGCAGAGTAGGGAGGTGTAGCGAGAGGGAAGCCTCTCTTTAATAGGGTGTCATGTCATTAAAAACCAGAATGAGTTTAAATAAATTAAATTGATTCCATTTCCAGCCGTCTGCTCTTATGTAGGTCAGAGGCCTGTTAAATCATTTAAATAGACACTGGAAGATGGTGTGTGTGTGTATGTTTACTATCCTTGTGGAGACCAGAAGTCCTCACAAGGATAGTAAAACAAGGACAAATCTGACAAGTGGGGACATTTCGCCGGTCCCCACAAGGAAAAATGCTATTTTAGGCGTAGGGGTTAGGTTTAGGGTTATGGTTCGAATGAAGGTTAGAATTAGGATTAGGGGTTAGTGGTTAGGTTTAGTAGCTAGGGTTAGGGGTTTGAGTTTAAGGTTAGGGAAAATAGGATTACAGGCTACAGCTATAAACAACATGTTTCAAATGTTCTGCCTGCGGCAATGGAACCCTGACCTGTTCACCGGATGTGCTACCTTGTCCCAGACCAGCAGGTGCGGTAGAGATACTCTGAATGATCGGCTATGAAAAGCCAACTGACATTTACTCCTGAGGTGCTGATCAGTTGCACCCTCTACAACCACTGTGATTATTATTATCTGACGCTGCTGGTCATCTAAGACCATTTGAACATCTTGGCCATGTTCTGTTATAATCTCCACCCGGCACATCCAGAAGAGGACTGGCCACCTCTCAGAGCCTGGTTCCTCTCTAGGTTTCTTCCTAGGTTCCGGCCTTTCTATGTAGTTTTTCCTAGCCACCGTGCTTCTACACCTGCATTACTTGCTGTTTGGGGTTTTAGGCTGGGTTTCTGTACAGCATTTTGTGACAGCAGCTGATGTAAGAAGGGCTTTATAAATACATTTGATTGATTGATTGATACCCCAAGAGACTTGCAGCTGTAATTGCAGCAAAAGGTGACTCTACAAAGTATTGACTTTGGGGGGTGGGGGGGGGGGTGAATATTTATGCACGCTCAAGTTTTCATTTTTTGTCTTATTTCTTGTTTGTTTCACAATAAAAAATATTTTGCATCTTCAAAGTGGTAGGCATGTTGTGTAAATCAAATGATACAAATTACAGTTTGTAAGGCAACAAAATAGGAAAAATGCCAAGGGGGGTGAATACTTTCGCAAACCACTGTATATGGCAGTGGTGGTGGGCTCCCCTATAGTCCCCGGCCTTTGAATGCCACTGGGCACTTTTTGTCCCTTTACCTGAGATCTGAAAGCAGATCATCTCTGATGTCATTTTAGAGAACAGAATGTAGAAGATGAAACAGTTCATCCCCATTGAAATTTTGGTGATAGAAACAGATGGAGAAATTATGCTCTCTCAGTTGCCATAGAAACATGCCCATCAAGTCACACAACACTCACACAAAGCACTCTTTCAGTCAGCACAATGCAGTCAAAAGGCAGCATGCAGTCAAAATGTACATTTACGTAGTTTAGCAGAAGCTCTAATCCAGAGCGACATCAACAGATTTTTCACATGGTTGCCTCGAGGATTCAAAGCAGCGACCTCTCGGTTACTGGCCCAACGCTCTTAAACCGCTAGGCTACCTGCCTATTTACTATTTCCCACTAAACATGGAGACATACAGCACTGTAATCCAAGAGCAGCGAAGCCTTATTGACAAGTATCCTACATTGGGAAATTCCCCACCAGGCTCACATGAAGATAAATGACATGGCCAAGATAGACGAGCCAAATGGGACAGACAGTGATAGGATAGGAATATGATTTATCTAGGTCTGATAATGAACTACATGGTTCACAACACTGTTAGGAGAGTTTCCCTTCTCTCAGAGTGTGTGCTTTATGGCATTGTTGTGTTGTCTGTTACTCACACCAACCAAGAGAAACAGAGGAGAGGAAGAGAGGAAGAGAGAGAGCGAAAGTGAGAGCAGGAGAGAGAGCACGAGTGAGAGAGAGAGAGAGAGAAAGAGAGAGCGAAAGTGAGAGCGGGAGAGAGAGCACGAGTGAGAGAGAGAAAGAGAGAAAGAGAGCGAAAGTGAGAGCGGGAGAGAGCACGCGAGAGAGAGAGAAGGACAAAGTTCTCAGTGTGTTGGTTATCAACTTTAATTGAAAAGGGCCCAATTCCATGCTGAGTCATCCACAGGGCCAGTGTCGTGTCACTGACCTGGGTTCAAACACCATTGTAAATCATTTGAAATACCCCCGCTATGCCTGTTGCAAGGAACCAATAAAAAAGTGCCACAGTGCAAACCCATCCCAACTGACACTCCCGACAGTCTTAAGAAAGCGCTCAAAGCATTTGAAAGATTTAAATTAGTATTTGAACCCAGGTCTGGTTGTTCGGCTTTCACAAGGGATGCCTAACTATGTCTATAGCATGTGTTACTGCCTCACGCTCTCGTAGAATACAATCCTTCTCAGTCAAAGTTTGACGCTAGATTAATCTCTAGTTACATGCCTGCCGTACAGTGGGAGCCTCTGGGCTTAGACACACCAATAATTGTATTCTTGTTTTTCCCAATCTAAGAGGCAATGAGAACATTGTGAGATTGTGGAGGCCTGTCAAATGCAGAGACTTACAGTGACAGATCTTGTTGTGATGCATGCTTGCACACAGCAGATACACAGTAGATACTTGATAAAAGTCATTGGTAGACTTACGACAGAGTTCTCTCCAGCCGACTGCCTGTGGACCCAATGATCTCCCCCAGAGTGCAGAACATCTGTCCCAGGAAGTCCTGTAACGGGAGAACAACTAGCTCATATTACCCATGAAGGACCAGTTTTTAAACACCTAGCTCATATTACCCATGGAGTACCAGATTTAAAACGTAGCTCATATTACCCATGGAGTACCAGATTTAAAACGTAGCTCATATTATCCACGGAGTACCAGATTTAAAACGTAGCTCATATTACCCATGGAGTACCAGATTTCAAACGTAGCTCATATTACCCATGGAGTACCAGTTTTAACTCCTAGCTCCTATTACCCATGGAGTACCAGATTTAACTCCTAGCTCATATTATCCATGGAGTACCAGATTTAACTCCTAGCTCATATTACCCATGGAGTACCAGATTTAACTCCTAGCTCATATTATCCATGGAGTACCAGATTTAACTCCTAGCTCATATTACCCATGGAGTACCAGATTTAACTCCTAGCTCATATTACCCATGGAGTACCAGATTTAACTCCTAGCTCATATTATCCATGGAGTACCAGATTTAACTCCTAGCTCATATTATCCATGGAGTACCAGATTTAACTCCTAGCTCATATTATCCATGGAGTACCAGATTTACACAACATGGGGAAACATTTTCCTCTGGCAAAGACACCTGCGCTGAGAGCTAATGCACTGTAAATGTAGTTATAATCTACATCGCAGCTTATCTTTTAACTTTTCTTTAGGAACTTTAATTTAACCTGAGATAAAGTTAAGGCACGATATTCACACGCCAAAAGTAATGCAATCGCCATGTGCAGTATATGTGATCTCTAGTCCTATTGTTACATTATTACAGATATATAGTGCCTTCAGAAAGTATTCACACCCCTTGACTTTTTCCTCATTTTGTTGTGTTACAGGCTGAATTTACAATTGATACATTTTGGTCACTGGCCTACACGCAATACCTAGCGGTTAAGAGCGTTGGGCCAGTAGCCAAAAGGTTGCAGGTTTGAATTCCCGAGCTGACTAGGTGAACAATCTGCCGATGTGCCTTTGAGCAAGGCACTTAACCCTAATAGTAAATATAATGTATTGCTATAATTTTAGAAAAAATAATCTGAAAGGTCGTGAGTCAATAAGTATTCAACCCCTTTGTTATGGCAAGCCTAAATAAATTTAGGAGTAAAAATGTGCTTAACAAGTTCACATAATAAGTTGCATGGACTCACTCTGTGTGCAATAATAGTGTTAAACATGATTTTTGAATGACTACCTCATCTCGGTACCCCACACATACAATTATCTGTAAGGTCCCTCAGTTGAGCAGAGAATTTCAAACACAGATTCAACCAAAGACCAGGGAGGTTTTCCAATGCCTCGCAAAGGGGGGCACCAATTCGTAGATGGGTAAAAAATCATTTAAAAAATACATTGAATATCCCTTTAAGCATGGTGAAGTTATTAATTACACTTTGGGTCACTACAAAGACACAGACCTCCTTAACTCCAGTTGCTGGAGAGGAAGGAAACCACTCCGGTATTTCACCATGAGGCCAATGGTGACTTTAAAACAGTTACAGAATTTAATTTCTGTGATAGAAAACTGAGGATGGATCAACAACATTGCAGTTACTCCATAATACTAGGCTAATTAACAGAGTGAAAATATGAAAATCCAACGCAACACATCACAGAGTAGCACTCATCATATTTTCAAGCATGGTGGTGGCTTCATCATGTTATGGGTATGCTGGTCATCGGCATGGACTAGCGAGTTTTTTATGGAATGGAATAGATGGAATAAATGGAATAGAGGTAAGCACAGGCAAAATCCAGCAGGAAAACCTAGTTCAGTCTGCTTTCCAATAGACACTGGGAGACAAATTCACCTTTCAGCAGGACAAAAACACAAGTACAAATATACACTGGAGTTGCTTACCAAGACGACATTGAACGTTCCTGAATGGCATAGTTACACTTTTGACTTAAATCGGCATAAAAATCTATGGCAAGACTAGAAAACGGCTGTCTAACAATGATCAACAACTAACTTGACAGAGCTTGAAGAATTCTTTAATTCTTTAATAATGTGAAAATATTGTACAATACAGGTGTGCAAAGCTCTTAGAGACGTACCCAGAAGAAAATCACAGCTTTAAACTGCTGCTAAAGGTGATTCTAACATGTATTGACTCAGGGAATTGAATACATATCTAATCAAATATTTTTTTTTGACAAATGTTAGCATTTTCTTACACTTTGACATTAGAGTATTTTGTGTGGATCATTGACATAAAATGACATTTCAATCCCACTTTGACATTAGAGTATTTTGTGTGGATCATTGACATAAAATGACATTTCAATCCCACTTTGACATTAGAGTATTTTGTGTGGATCATTGACATAAAATGACATTTCAATCCCACTTTGACATTAGAGTATTTTGTGTGGATCATTGACATAAAATGACATTTCAATCCCACTTTGACATTAGAGTATTTTGTGTGGATCATTGACATAAAATGACATTTCAATCCCACTTTGACATTAGAGTATTTTGTGTGGATCATTGACATAAAATGACATTTCAATCCCACTTTGACATTAGAGTATTTTGTGTGGATCATTGACATAAAATGACATTTCAATCCCACTTTGACATTAGAGTATTTTGTGTGGATCATTGACATGAAATTACATTTCAATCCCACTTTGTAACACAACAAAATCTGGAGAATATAAAGGGGTGTGAATACTTTCTGAAGGCACTGTAATTCCAATGCAAGAACCCAAATGACGCCCCCGGGTATAGCTACATATCGTTATGTTACATCAAAGAAAAATATCCATTATGTTCTGATTTTCGTGGTAGCCTATTTGTTCCCCTGGTTGTGAATCGAACTGTATGTATTGGAAAGTGTATTTTGCCATATCACAACTGTCACGCCCTGACCTTAGAGAGCCTTTTTATGTCTCTATTTGGTTTGGTCAGGGTGTTATTTGGGTGGGCATTCTATGTTCTGTTTTCTATGTTTTTGTATTTCAATGTTTTGGCCAGGTATGGTTCTCAATCAGGGACAGCTGTCTATCATTGTCTCTGATTGGGAATCATACTTGGGCAGTATGATTTGTGGGAAGTTGTCTTGGTTAGGGGCACTATAGCCCTTGTAAGCTTCACGGCCGTTTTGTTATTTCTTGTTTTGTTGGCGACATTTTACAAATAAAAGAAAATGTACGCTCACTACGCTGCACCTTGGTCTTATTCCGACGATGCCCGTTTCAACAACATGTTGCTGAACTCAAGAGCAGCATGATTTTCCATGAATGAAGCGGGCCTATAGGCCTATTCATATGGCAAGACAGCATGGCTGCATCTCACTGTAGTAGGCTGTAGGCTTTTGGATCTTCATTCACCTTATGTTTATTGCATTTGTTTACTGTTAATGTAACTAGCCTAAGTATAGATTGTGTCATGACTTTATTCAACTTTAGATTTTGTTTACTTTGTATCGCTGTTTTGTTCTGTTTGCATTCAATAGTTCACATTCGCAGTTGTGTCGGTATTCTTAGCCAAAATGCTACTCACTGTTTTTGTTTGCATGCATGAATAACTAGGCTACTTACTTTCAGCATTAAGTTAGCATTATTTTGGTGAGACAGCTGTGTGTACGTCAGCATTCACACAGGCTGTTTGTAATAGGTGAATTGCCCTATCTACTATATATTTACCAAACGGCTAGCAAAGAACATTACAAATCATGTTAAACACTATTAGCACACAGAGTCCATGCAACTTATTGTGACTTGTTAAGCACATTTCTACTCCTGACCTTATTTAGGTTTGTCATAACGAAGGGGTTAAATACTTAAATAATCTAAATGTAATCAATTTTAAATTCAAGCTGTAACACAACAAAATGTGGAATACTTTGAAGGCTCTGCATATTGAATTCTGCTTATATCACGCTATCCCAAAATAAACATAAACACTTCCAATTCAAGAAGTGACAGGTTGGCAAAATAATATCTGCTGTGCTCTACCAGCTCCACGGACAGCACTCTACAACCTAAAGCAAGATCTCTGCTGTGCTCTACCAGCTCCACGGACAGCACTCTACAACCTAAAGCAAGATCTCTGCTGTGCTCTACCAGCTCCACGGACAGCACTCTACAACCTAAAGCAAGATCTCTGCTGTGCTCTACCAGCTCCACGGACAGCACTCTACAACCTAAAGCAAGATCTTCATAAAAACCAACCAGCTAGATTGTTTCTTACCTTTTCAGAAGATCCACATTTATGTGTCCTTAAAAGGCTATAACTAATTACAAAAACGCTATTCCTTGTGATTCGTCAAACCGTGTTTATAGTAATGTTGTTGACTAACCTTCTACTCATCCACAATGGTTTGCAATAGAGAGAGAAAAACAGATCTGTTAGTTGGAAATCTGCAGAGACAAAAAAAAAAACAGCATTCTATTTTTGTATAAAAATAATTCAAATTCATTATTCCGACATTCCCCCCTTGAAGAAGAATATCACTTAGTAATCAAATCAAAGACGAACCAAATGTACCAGCTTTAATAGGGAAGTATTTTCCCTTGACAGTTCATTAAGTAAACATAACTAAGTGACATGAAAATATGCATGATATTCAGCTTATATTAATAGCATGATATCACCAGTGTACTCACATGTTTTGAAATGTTTGAACTTCTGGTGTCCACATTGTACCTGTCAGAAAAAGGAACAATACATCAGCACCTGGTGATGGGTTGAATCTACAAAAAACAATCCAAGTTACTTTAAAAAGGGGCAAGCTGCAGTTTCTACAGCAATGTTTTGACTTAAATGAATAATATGTAGGCTTTTATTCTTGAAGAATATAACTTAGAAATGCCTCATGAGCTTAGTTCAACTGTTGTACCCCATCAGAACACAAAATAATAAAATAAGGTTGTTTTACTCTAATGTTTGTAATAAAAGTAGATGTATACAAACACTCTATTGCCTCAAAACAATTATTTTGATATCATGGATGGTCAGTCCATGCATCCATATCTCTGTCTATGAATTTGAGAGTGATTGTCATGTTCGCTGGAATAATTATCGAACCAAGCTGCAGCGCGATATGGTTTCCACATCTAATTTATTAGAAATGCACAAAACAACAAAGAAAGAACGAAACAAACAACGAACCGTAACTAAGAGGTGTAACATACACTAACTCAAAACAATATCCCATAAAACACAGGTGGAAATGCTACTTAATAAATATGATCCCCAATTAGAGACAAAGATAGCCAGCTGCCTCTAATTGGGAATCATACCAAACACCAACATAGAAAAACTCAACTAGAACCCCACATAGTAAATAATAACTAGAAGAAAAAAAATGTCACACCCTGACCTACTCTACCATAGAAAATATAAGGGCTCTCCATGGTCAGGACGTGACAGTGATTGCATTTCTCCAGACCCATTTTTACCAAAATAGTTGTGGGGAAAATGCTTTGTTATTGTTCCAACTGCTGATTGCCCCTTTAAAGCTCTTGCCTATCTGAACAAGTGTTGTTTCTGTGGTTTAAAAAAAAGATCCTATTCTGGATTTCTATTTCGTACATTTGATATTGAACTCTGCATTGTTGAGGAAGAGCTTGTATGTCAGCATTTAGCTGGATGGATCACACCTTTTGTATTCTGTGCATGTGACAAATAACATTCGATTTGAGATCTTTTGATATGTTCCTTAGGGATGCCAGGATACGGTGTCTATATTAGCACGGTGATAAACTACCCTGAAACAAAGACTACATTCACTGTTTCTCTGAATCCGTCTGTTCTCTCTCTGTTCTCTCCCTTCTTTCAAAGTCACAAGGATTTGGCATCACTGTCACTCATCCTTCAACACGAGTTACTTTCAGTCGCATCAGGAATTATGGTTTGTCTAAGTGACACTGACACCAACTCCTTGTGACTCTGAGACTGTCCTTATATGGACACCATAATAGTAGCCTAAATTGTTTTTCATTTAATTTAAATGAAAAACAAACAGCATTCTATTTTTGTATAAAATAATTCAAATTCATTATTCCGACATTCCCCCCTTGAAGAAGAATATCACTTAGTAATCAAATCAAAGACGAACCAAATGTACCAGCTTTAATAGGGAAGTATTTTCCCTTGACAGTTCATTAAGTAAACATTAAGTAAACACCCTTGCTTTTCATGAACTAACCCTCACACACGTCTTTTCTTACTAACATTGACTTTGCTGATAGCTACTTTAATGGGAAACAATATATTGACTTTGACCGTGTGGTTGTCTCACCTATTGTAGCTATCTAAAAATGAATGAACTAACTGTAAGTCATTTTAGATAAGAGTGTCTGCAAATGACATAAATCGAAATGTAAAAATTTAACACAAATGGCATTCACCTGGTTTTTAATAGAAAACAACGTGCTATCAGTTGTTAGGTTGACACTAAAATGATCTTCACGCCAATAGCTACTTGTTACAGTACATCTGGAATTAACCCAACACTATTTATCAAGCATTGATAAAGTAATAACTAGTTACCATATATAATATGTACCTTTATACCTTTGTGCCCCTCTCCCCACAGGTGTGATTACTACCTCTGAGGGTTCAGAGCTTGAGGTAGTTACCTCTGCAGGCTAAAGTTAAATCTAGACTTGGTTTCCTCTATAGGAATCGCTCCTCTTTCACCCCAGCTACCAAACTAACCCTGATTCAGATGACCATCTTACCCATGCTAGATTATGGAGACGCAATTAATAGATCGGCAGGTTAGGGTGCTCTCGAGCGGCTAGATGTTCTTTACCATTCGGCCATCAGATTTGCCACCAATGCTCCCTATAGGACACATCACTGCACTCTATACTCCTCTGTAAACTGGTCATCTCTCTATACCCGTCACACTGGTTAATGCTTATTTACAAAACCCTCTTAGGCCTCACTCCCCCCTATCGGAGATATCTACTGCAGCCCTCATCCTCCACATACACCCGTTCTGCCAGTCACATTCTGTTAAAGGTCCCCAAAGCACACACATCCCTGGGTGGCTCGTCTTTTCAGTTCACTGCAGCTAGCAACTGCAACGAGCTGCAACAAACACTCAAACTAGACAGTTTTATCGCAATCTCTTCATTCAAAGACTCAATCATGGACACTCTTACTGACAGTTGTGGCTGCTTTGCGTGATGTATTATCGTCTCTACCTTCTTGCCCTTTGTGCTGTTGTCTGTGCCCAATAATGTTTGTACCATGTTTTGTGCCGCTACCATGTTGTGCTGCTACCATGTTGTGAGGCTACCAGGTTGTGCTGCTGCCATATTGTGTTGCTACCATGTTGTGCTGCTGCCATATCGTGACGCTACCATGTTGTGCTGCTGCCATATTGTGTTGCTACCATGTTGTGCTGATACCATGTTGTCGTCATGTTGTGTTGCTACCATGCTGTGATTTCATGTGTTGCTGCCATGCTGTGTTGTCGTCTTAGGCCTCTTTTTATGTAGTGTTGTGGTGTCTCTCTTGTCGCGTTGTGTGTTTTGTCCTATTTTTGTATTTTATTTTGTATTTTTAATCCCAGCCCTCGTTCCCATAGGAGGCCTTTTGTATTTTTGGTACGCTGTCATTGTAAATAAGAATTTGTTCTTAACTGACCTGCCTAGTTAAATAAAGGTTAAATAAAAGGTCAAATCAAAATAAATCCAAAATTAAATAAAGTAAACACCTGGTAAAATCATGACTGTAAGTTAAACCATAAACATACATGAATGTACTTCCTCATATAGTACAGGCAGCCTAAACTTAACTGTAATCAAATCCTGACTTTACAGCTGTGCATGAAGATGAAACAATAGATTACCCACACAGGACAGGTAAACATCATGTTTAATAAATAAATAAGCATTGTGTATGTAGATACGAAGGAAGAGTCAAGAATGACAAAGACAAATGGATGTGGATCCGAATGGAAATGAATTCCAAAATAGGATCGACTGTATGAATTGAAGACCCTATCACCCCCTCCCACCCAGCAGGGGGGAAAACGTGGCACTTCTACCTCGTCATCCTCACGGTGCTCTCTTAAGTGCCAACATAACGAGTTCCTATAAAAAGCTTGTGTGACAAAGGAAATCCACTTGCTGCTAAACTGATTTACACAAATTACTGCACATTACACAAGAATATAATGCATTTTTCTTCTCCGTCTGGAATCTCTCTCTCCCTTTGCACCCACTCGTTTCTGTCAGTGTTTTTGAAGTCAAACAGTGGAGGACGATGCACTGCCTCGTGCTAAAGAGAAACAGCAACCTTGCCATCATCTGGGTCCTTTGAATAGATTATGAAGGAGATTTTCAATAGGACCGAGGGGTCAAATGCTTGACTTGACCGTAATTAACAAGATCCTCCAGGACTCCACGGTAGAGTCAAAAGGAAATACTATAGACATTTTAAAGATAGTTAAGTTGGATAGTTGACAGGCATTTGGATAGCTGACTTTATTGAAGATGTACACAGTGTTGGTAAGTAGCCCGTTACCTGCCCATTCCAAGACATACATCAGTATTGAATTTGTTTCCCAGGAGAAATATAGTGGCAAGAAAAAGTATGTGGACCCTTTTTAAATTACCTGGATTTCTGCATAAATTTTAATCTGATCTTTGTCTAAGTCACAATAATAGATAAATACAGTGTGTTTAAACTAATAACACATAAATTATTGTATTTTTCTTGTCTATATTGAATACATCATTTAAACATTCACAGTGTAGGTTGGGAAAAGTATGTGAACCCCTAGGCTAATGACTTCACAAAAAGCTCATTGGAGTCAATGAGGTTAAGAATAATCCTAGAGTGTCAGCTAAATACTTACAGAACTCTCTGGAAGATGCTAACATCTCTGTTGACCAGTCTACAATACGTAAAACACTAAACAAGAATGGTCCTCATGGGAGGACACCATGGAAGAAGCCACTGCTGTCCAAAAAAAAACATTGCTGCATGTCTAAAGTTCGCAAAAGAGCACCTTGGTCCACAGCGCTACTGGCAAAATATTCTGTGGACAGATGAAACTAAAGTTGAGTTGTTTGGAAGGAACACACAACACTATGTGTGGAGAAAAAAAGGCACAGGACACCAACATCAAAACCTCAACCCAACTGTAAAATATGGTGGAGGGATCCTGGGTCTCCCTAACCTGCCGCCACTCCCCCAGTGCTCTCTCCCTCTTCCTCTGTGTGTGTGTGTGTGTGTGTGTGTGTGTGTGTGTGTGTGTGTGTGTGTGTGTGTGTGTGTGTGTGTGTGTGTGTGTGTGTGTGTGTGTGTGTGTGTGTGATTGTGTGGGCGGAGACAGGTGTGCTGGAGGCAGAGCAGATCCCCACCAGCTGCAACCTGTTCCATAATCAAGACCTCGACAAATACTCAGCCCTGCCACTTCCATGCTGCCAGATCGTAACCTCTGCTCAGTCAGTCTGCGTTTTTTAGCCGATTGTTCCTGCTTAGATCCTGTTTTCATGTTATGCCTGTTTTCCTTTGCCTGATGCTGTTTTCCTCTGTTACGGTTCTGCCAGCTCTAACACTGGTCCCGTCTCCAGTCCCACGTCTTGTCATCCTGCTACTCTGTCCTGGACCCCCCACTCCACTGCATCCTTGGATTCCCCTCTGGTCCTGCTTCCCCAGTCCCAACCCCTCCCGCTCCAGTCTCAGCCTCCACACCTAGCTTCCTGCAACCCGCCCGAGCTTCCCCTGGCCTGCTCCCCATCTTCCCCCTGTGTTTCAATAAATACCTTGGTTACCTCATCCCAGTCTCCTCGTCTGAGTCTACTCTTGGGTTCACCTGTTCCGTGCCATGTGACTCTGCTTTGCTGCCACAGGGCCTGGACAGCTTGCTGTCATCGACGGAAAATTGAATTCATCAAAACATTTTGCAGGAGAATGTAAGGCTATCTGTCCGCCAATTGAAGCTCAACAGAAGTTAGGTGATGCAATAGGACAACAACCCAAAAGACAGAAGTAAGTCAACAACAGAATGCCTTGAACAGAATAAAATACACCTTCTGGAGTCGTCTAGTCAGTCCTGACCTCAACACGATTGAGATGCTGTGGCATGACCTCAAGAGTGGTGCACACCAGACATCCCAAGAATATTTTGGAACTGAAATAGTTTTGTAAAGAGGAATGGTCCAAAATTCCTTCTGACCGTTGTGCAGGCCTGATCTGCAACTACAGAAAACATTTGGTTGAGGTTATTGCTGCCAAAGGAGGGTCAATCTGTTATGAAATCCAAGGGTTCACATACTTTTCCAACCTGCACTATGAATGTTTACACGGTGTGTTAAATAGATATGAAAAATTATAATTGTTTGTGTGTTATTAGTTTATTAAGCAGACGGTCTATTGTTGTGATGAAGATCAGATCAAATGTTGACCAATTACCTGCAGAAATCCAGGTAATTCTAAAGGGTTCACATACTTTTTCTTCCCACTGTAGCTGCTGTGTAGAACCTGAGTGACTGACAAGGCCCTTGGATGGGATTCAGGTACAGAGAGCCAATTGTAGTGCTAGTACGGTATTGCGAAGCCATACGGACCCGCTAGATCCAGGGAGGATATCAGAACTTCGCTACACATGCAATAACATCTGCTAAACATGTGTATGTGACAAATAACATTTGATTGTGATTTGATATAGGTAGTGTAAGAAAGATTGAGCTGTCAAAATGAGTCTGTCAAAACGTCATTGTCAAATGCAAACTAAGAAAGATGTATTAAGGCTACTATGAATGCCTTCACTCTTTAAATAATATCAGGGTTATTCTGCTGTCCCTGTAGGAGAAACCTTTTGGTTCTAGGTAGTTTTAAGAGTCTGGCTTGGCCCTACGAGAATGTAAGATATCTTCTAAAAGTAATTTATCACACTTTATAAACCTTCCGTTTATAACATCTTCAAAGATAAATGTTCAAGTTCTTCTTACATAATGTTTGTATTTTGAATACAAAATATCACAAAGGTATTTGAAACTATTCTATTCTCCAACTCTCAACTTTTCTTCTCTTTTCTTTCAACTTATCCTCTGTTATTATTTCCCCTCTCCTTTACAGCTCTGTGATGGACAGGTGTGGGTTCTGCATGGCCAGGAGAGAGGCCGCAGTACTAGGGCACCATGACAGAACTGACAACGGTGTGACAGACAGACAACCTAGCTCATTGCTCCAGCATCTGGAAAACTCTGATTTGGAAATCTAGGACAAAACTAAGAAATGCAATAAACACTTAGGAAAGAGCTTTAAAAAAGCTGCTCAGTTGTTCAAGCTTCACATGCAGACCAGTTCATTTGTAAATGAGGATCGAACATAGGCACAGGCCCTCATTTCTACCAATTCATCACAAATGGTGTCATTTCAGAAGAAGCTGTGCCTTCGGTTCTTTCATTAACAGCCTCTCTTAATTTTGGCTTAAATCTGCTTCCATATGCTGTCACCGTGTTTCAGAGCAGCAGAGGAAAATAAGAGTTTTTAGTGATAAAACTGAAAACTAGGGGCCAATGTGTATTGTGATGAAAAGTAGAGAGGCTCACCTGAAGACTGAGAAAGCTATAACAACCACATTATCAGAATCTAGCGAATTGGCAGAGAGCAGAACTCCCCGCTCTCAAACACTAAGCCTCCAAAAGTATCTCTAAACTACAGAACCTTTCTTACTTCTATTAGCCTACCTACTCTCCCTCTACAACGAGTCTTCCATCTCAGTTTTTCCTCGATCCCTCACTTTCAATCGGAATTCCCCCTCACTCACTCAGTACAAATCCCATCTCTGGCGGTGTAAAATTGAGTGCTGAGCCAGGCCTGGGTGGTATCAAATGAAATTACAGCACAGTAGGATAAGCCTGGAAGCTCTGAGCGAAATTAGATTTAGCAGTGCGAGGAGTGATAAACCCGCCCCAAATATTGGATAGCCTCATTTACATGGCAGGCGACAGAGGACCTCAGGGCAGCTCTTTGTAATCGAGACAAAGGACCGGCATTAAACACATTGTGATATCCTGGAAGGTGGGGCGTGAATTAACACAAATTACCACGTTGATACAAATCAAATCCGAATGAGAAGGAAACATTATTGTAGAATTTCCAAAAACCTTAATTACAGTCAAGGATCAATGCACAGGTTTACCTGGGCTGATAGGGAATCCATACATAATTGATAGCGGCCAGGGGCCCGTGGTATTGTTTGTTCCGTGCCTGCTTAATTA
Source organism: Oncorhynchus kisutch (assembly GCF_002021735.2). Lineage (NCBI taxonomy): Eukaryota > Metazoa > Chordata > Actinopteri > Salmoniformes > Salmonidae > Oncorhynchus > Oncorhynchus kisutch. The sequence goes on from NC_034178.2 coordinate 63,774,926, forward strand.
CATTACAGGTAGCCTAGCCTAGTGGTTAGGGAGGCGAGCCGGAGGATTACCAGTTCCCGGGTCTGATGGGAAAAATCTGGGGGGAAGTGACCTGGCAACCAGAGATGCTATTGCCTGCCGTTGTGGCACTTGAGCAAGGCACTTAACCACCCACAACAACGGCTCCATGGACGCCCAGTGTGGCAGGCCCTCCTCTCCAACCTGTATATGTATGTGTCTTTCAGAGGGGTTGGGATAAAGTGGAAGTCACATTTCGGTTTGGCCTTTATAAACCACTGTATCTACTATAACAGCACAAAAACTACAGGTTCAAAAACAAACTATAACACCCTTCCAAGGACAGTGTTACTTCCAACTCTCTCTCAGCAAGGTGTAAAAAATCACACCATCACTCTGACTTGACCTTCTTAAAAACTCCAGCAGAACCCAAGTTCTTTATTCTTCCATCCTTTGCTGCTTGCTCATCAGACAGTCATGTTAGCCTATTCCTTATTATCTAAATGGAAGAAAATGATGTCAACTCCCCTTCACGTTTGACAATTCATTAGATCTAGGAGAAATTAATGACGTGCATTTACTTCTTCGTGCTCACGACTTGACGAGTAATCAAGTTCTCTTTTTAAAAGAACTCAGCTACTTCTCAGAAGGCAAGCTAATTGACCTGTGAGGATAGGATCCTCATAATTGAGGAAAAGTATGGAAAATAAAGACCATCACTCGATGCCTACCTTTAAATATCTACAGGATACAACTGAGCATCATGCACAGTGTTCTATATCTCTTGTATATCTGCTGAGTCTCTGGAAAGCCTTGTTATGCCACGATACACTAGTCATAACAGAGTGGGAAGCCCTTCTGAAACGTTACCCCACTCTTCTTTATATAATGATTCCATTAGAAACAAGAGAAAAGGATGTTGTCTTCGCCCCATATAGCATGCTCAGATTGAAAGGTAGAACTAAGAGCAGGTATAGATATTAGATAACCCGTTCCATCTAGTTTCCTAGTGTACAGTACAAATGGTACATTTTTGCAGAAGAACATTCCTGCAACGCAGGAAATGTAAAACGTGTATTGTATTTGAGGTTTAAAAATACTTCTGAAGTTTGTAATTTCCACTCAAAATTCCCTAACGAAACATGTAATCAACCCCTACAAAAATGTCCATTAATTATAATCCGCATACTAACTCACATTTCCTGTTTCTGCAGGATTATTTTCCTACTGTAGCAAACTGGCTCAAATTAAGATCCTACATCTGTTTACATGTAACAACTAAGCCCTATCTTCATCCCCATCTCCATCCCCATCTTTAAGCCCTATCTCCATCCCCATCTTTAAGCCCTATCTCCATCCCCATCTTTAAGCACTATCTTCATCCCCATCTCCATCCCCATCTTTAAGCCCTATCTCCATCCTCATCTTTAAGCCCTATCTTCATCCCCATCTCCATCCCCATCTTTAAGCCCTATCTCCATCCTCATCTCCATCCTCATCTTTAAGCCCTATCTTCATCCCCATCTCCATCCTCATCTTTAAGCCCTATCTTCATCCCCATCTCCATCCCCATCTTTAAGCCCTATCTCCATCCTCATCTTTAAGCCCTATCTTCATCCCCATCTTTAAGCCCTCTCCATCCCCATCCCCATCTTTAAGCCCTATCTTCATCCCCATCTCCATCCCCATCTTTAAGCCCTATCTCCATCCCCATCTTTAAGCCCTATCTCCATCCCCATCTTTAAGCCCTATCTCCATCCCCATCTCCATCCTAATCTTTAAGCCCTATTTTCATCCCCATCTCCATCCCCATCTTTAAGCCCTATCTCCATCCTCATCTTTAAGCCCTATCTCCATCCTCATCCCCATCTTTAAGCCCTATCTCCATCCCCATCTTTAAGCCCTATCTCCATCCCCATCCCCATCCCCATCTTTAAGCCCTATCTCCATCCTCATCTTTAAGCCCTATCTTCATCCCCATCTCTATCCCTATCTTTAAGCCCCATCTCTATTGCTATCTTTAAGCCCTATCTCCATCCCCATCTTTAAGTCCTATCTTCATCCCCATCTCTATCCCTATCTTTAAGCCCCATCTCTATTGCTATCTTTAAGCCCTATCTCCATCCCCATCTTTAAGCCCTATCTCCATCCCCATCTTTAAGCCCTATCTTCATCCTCATCTCTATCCCCATTTTAAGCCCCATCTCTATCCCTCTCCCTATCTTTAAACCATATCTCTATCCCCATCTTTAAGCACTCTATCCCTATCTCCAAGCCCTATCCCTATCTCTAAGCCCCATCCCTAACCCTATCTCTGTCTATATCCGTATTTCTAAGACCTTACAGTGCCTCCATGGCACGTCCTACCTTTCCTATCTATTGTGATTCAGGATGCTAAAAATAATCTCTAGAGGGAAGGGGATGGTTAAATTATTCATCCAGCCATAACAGGGGCTCTCCCTTTTATTGGAGCCACCTCTCGGGACCTGAAATCAGGGAGACGACAGCGGCAGCACTCCCATGGGGCCTTGAAGATCCATATCTGGACAATCCTGGAAATGCAATAGGCATCCAATTTATTTCCATATACCTCCTATGACCTCACTTACTTATGTCACAAGGATGACAGGTGTGACTCCAACAAACAAAAAGTGGATATCGATCAACCTTTCGTTACACAGGGCTGAGAATAGCTGTCAATAGCCTGTATAGCCTGTATAGCCTGTATAGGCTGTATAATCTGTATAGCCTGTATAGGCTGTATAATCTGTATAGCCTGTATAGGCTGTATAATCTGTATAGCCTGTATAATCTGTATAACCTGTATATCCTGTGTAGCCTGTGTAGCCTGAATAGCCTGCATAATCTGTATAATCTGTGTAGCCTGTGTAGCCTGTGTCATGATGTTGGCCTGGGAGTATGTTTATGACCGTCATAAATACCTCTTTCTCCCTTTATCCTCTCTCTACCCTACTGATGTTACATTTGAAAACCCCTTGGTTAACATAGAGATTCTGGGAACATCAGAAGGTGAGGGAAAATTAACTATATTCTGGTAATCCGACCAATTGAACATATGCAGTGGTACTTAATGAATATGATGTCAGTTCGGTTGTCATCTGAGACATTCTCATCAATGATAAGATGACATAAACTCTACAGTGGAAAGTCTACACATCAGTTATCGGATTCACATGAAATTGTTGTTCAATTTAAATGTTTGAATATGAAATTATTCATGATGGGATGGGAAATGTGATTTTAGCTTCTAAAATGTGAGATTTGGGTTTTCATAAGGTAGGGCTCTGCTCAATCAGTGGCCCGCCCCTGTGAAGAGACATGGGCTATAAAACTTTTCAAACACGCCCTCCTCTATCCCGTCTATCACACAACGACATTACTACAACGTAGCCAATTGACCACCAGAGACATTCTTCAAAGGACAAAGGACTCAGTTTGGCAACACGGCCTTCCATCTACCACCAACCTACCGAAGCGCAGAGTAAATATTTATTGCATTTTCCTTTTCCAAATGGGCGGTAATTTAGAATGCATAAGATACTGTATTTACGATAGCATGGCTTCGCCCTTTGTTCCTCAGTCTTCCCGCTCTTTCACTCAAATCCAGCCCCTTTTCTTTTGTGTAACAAGCTGTCATATCTGTTCTGCCCGCTAGGGACGTTTTCCTTTATGACGTAATTTGTAATCAAGTTATGAATAATTATGTGTATATGTAATTCTGTGTGATTAGTTAGGTATTTAGTAAATAAATAATTAAACCCAATTTTGTATTGCTGATTCAACTTGTTAGCCAGGGTTCGTGAAGATAACCAAGAATTTACAACTTTCAGATGAGACTGAATTAAGGTGACGATTAATATTGCCTGCTATTGATGTAAAATATTACTAGGTCTTTAAGAGTTTATTCGGAAGATAACAGCTCTATAAATATTATTTTGTGGTGCCCCGACTCTCTAGTTAATTACATTTACATGATTAGCTAAATCAGTATTTTATAGAATAGCATGTCATATTAGCTCAATCATTATTTTATAGAATAGCATGTCATATCACTTAACCCGGCATAGCCAAAGACACGACACCTGTATAATCTGTATAGCATGTATAATCTGTATAGCCTGCATAATCTGTAAAACATGTATATCCTGTGTAGCCTGTATAATCTGTATAGCCTGCATAATCTGTATAACCTGTATATCCTGTGTAGCCTGTATTGCCTGTATAATCTGTATAGCATGTATAATCTGTGTAGCCTGTATAGCCTGTATAATCTGTATAACCTGTATAACCTGTATAGCCTGTATAATCTGTATAGCCTGTATAGCCTGTATAATCTGTATAGCCTGTATAATCTGTATAATCTATATAGCCTGTATAATCTGTATAGCCTGTATAGCCTGTATAATCTGTATAGCCTGTATAATCTGTATAGCTTGTATAATCTGTATAGCCTGCATAATCTGTATAGCCTGTATAATCTGTATAGCCTGTATAATCTGTATAGCCTGTATAATCTGTATAGCCTGTATAATCTGTATAGCCTGTACAACCTGTATAACCTGTATAACCTGTATAATCTGTATAGCCTGTATAATCTGTATAATCTGTATAGCCTGTATAATCTGTATAGCCTGTATAATCTGTATAGCCTGTATAATCTATATAGCCTGTACAACCTGTACAACCTGTATAACCTGTATAATCTGTATAATCTGTATAGCCTGTATAATCTGTATAGCCTGTATAATCTGTATAGCCTGTATAATCTGTATAATCTATATAGCCTGTATAGCCTGTATAATCTGTATAGCCTGTATAACCTGTATAGCCTGTATAATCTGTATAGCCTGTATAACCTGTATAGCCTGTATAATCTGTATAACCTGTATAACCTGTATAGCCTGTATAATCTGTATAGCCTGTATAATCTATATAGCCTGTACAACCTGTATAACCTGTATGACCTGTATAACCTGTAAAGCCTGTTTAATCTGTATAACCTTTTCACAGTCCAGGGTCAGCCATTATTAATCTTGGAGCATTTTGGGTCAAGTGCCTTGCTTAAAGGGCACATTGACAGATTTTTCACCTTGTCGGCTCAGGATTTGAAAGAGCGACCTTTCGGTTACTGGCCAAATGCTCTAACAGCTATCATCATGCTATTCATCATTATGCTATTGATTGAGGAGTACCATAAGGTCACGAACTGCGCCGCGATAATTGCGATTCTCTGCCGTGTCACCGAGCATGCCGAGTCGTTAGTCTCTGAGGTGCCATTTCCACACGTCGATGACATTCCTCTACTGCATTGCCATAAACATCGTAAATGCCGAATTTCCACCTAAGACCCCACACCAGTGTATACACATGGTATATACCGTCCAATGAAATGCTTACTTGCAGGTTCCTTCTGGACAATGCAACAACAATAAGAAATAATACAAAATAATGGCTCAGTAGAATAGAATAAACATTTTTTCATCAGTATAATACAGTATAATACGTTTATGTTAATGTTGGCACCAAGTCAGAGCCAGTCCGGCGAGGCCATGGCCCAGTGAGACACCGTCGCCGGTCCATGGAGTTGGAAACAAGTAAAGTCTGCCATTTGAGTAAAACACAGCCGTAAACCTTAGGTGGAAACTCAGCATAACATTTTCTCTGGTGGTTAACTACCGTAATGAACCGCTTCCCGGTTCACGGGGCAGTGAATGTGCACAGTAGAAGTCATGTGGTGACACATTTTCATAGCTTATGTAAGGCATTAAGCAGGCATTTATGTACTAGCTGTTAATGAGCCATCAATCCACCACATATTAGCAGACCACGTTAGTATACATTAGCTGATTAGGGGGGGAACACTTGTTAATGTGAGTCACAAGAATTTAAGCTTTCTGCCCATATAAGGCATGCCTATGTCCTGGAAAGTTGACTGTTACTTACAATGTCATTCTAGTCACATTAGCGCACGTTAGCAACAACCGTCCCGGTATAGGGACACCGATCCCACAACCCGTCCCGGTATAGGGACACCGATCCCACAACCGTCCCGGTATAGGGACACCGATCCCACAACCGTCCCGGTATAGGGACACCGATCCCACAACCGTCCCGGTATAGGGACACCGATCCCACAACCGTCCCGGTATAGGGACACCGATCCCACAACCGTCCCGGTATAGAGACACCGATCCCACAACCGTCCCGGTATAGGGACACCGATGCCACAACCGTCCCGGTATAGGGACACCGATCCCACAACCGTCCCGGTATAGGGACACCGATCCCACAACCGTCCCGGTATAGGGACACCGATCCCACAACCGTCCCGGTATAGGGACACCGATCCCATAGAGGTTTTAATGTGAAACATCACTCCTGTTCTTAGAGAAGCTACAATAACACTTTCAGTTTGTTATTTTTGAGAATTTCAGCTGACAAAAATTAGATGGCACTTTAAAGTGGGATGTTTTACGTGTAGAAGTTTGTAGATGTATTAAGTGTAGAAGTTTGTAGATGTTTTAAATGTAAAGTTTAAACATGTTTTAAGTGTGTAGAGTGATGATCTTTTAAGTGTGAAGGACAACATCAGAGATGATCCAAGACGCAGTCAACAAAGAAAATGTGACAGCCAACAGAGTGTGTGTGCGCACGATTGTGGACTGTTACTGAATAATTCACTTCTAATGATTCAGCATGGCTGTCCCAGGGGAGGGGGTTAGCCAAAACCTGAGCATGATCGGTGGTAGGGTTTGCGGGGAATAATAATAAAGGTATATTCTTTTAAAAAGTATGTATGTCTATATAGGTATGTGTATATGTATGCATGTGTGTATGGATATATATATATATATATTTACCCCAAAAATATATGGGGGATTGGAAATGATGCAGACAATTACATTGATGGAACCAATATTCTTTCTGCAATATTAAGCTAATCCACCCTTAAATTTTTTTTGCACAAATATTTAAAAAACCTGAGCATGTGCCTGTAAGAAAGAGAGAGTGTGTGTGTGTGTGTGTGTGTGTGTGTGTGTGTGTGTGTGTGTGTGTGTGTGTGTGTGTGTGTGTGTGTGTGTGTGTGTGTGTGTACCCATCTGTGCATGTGCATTTTTTACACAATTCACAGTTTCCCTTGCATATTACTTTCTCACTGTTTCCACCCAGTTAGGTAACAAACCAAATTCTCCCAATTCCAGACCAAAGATTAGCAACACTGCAAACATGAATTTACACAACCCATAGGAGTCATTTGCTAGAGATTATGTCTAACAAATCATGTGGAGAGCCCAAATGGACAGGAAATCCTAAAACTACACTCATAATATAATGTTTGCCATGTATAATAATATATTATTAGAACTGTATATGGTGTAAATAGCCTAGTGATGTGTGTGTGTATGAGTGTGTGTGTTTGCGTCAATCTATTCCTGCACAGCTGGCTATACCGGTAGGGTTTAAATCAGAACAGTGTCATGACTGTCTTGATCAGGTCAGGTTACAGGAGACCACAACCCTACAGATTATCTCTCAACCCCAACAGAGGAGGAGAGATCTAGGGGTCTGAAGACGTGGGGGGTTTTATGGCTGCCCCCACGCCCCTGGTAAATCTCAGGCCACAGACAAATTCCTTTGTCCTGTCATTATAGAGAACCGGCCTCAGAACATTAAACATGAACTAAAGGGACTTTGGAACAATGGTTTTCGTCAGCCGCAATGGTGGTCATGACGATAGATGGACTATGAAAATGTATGACATTTTTGTTCTGATATTAAAGGTTAATAGATGACATTATTACAAAAACATTGTAATGTGAAGGGTTTTCCTAGTATATGTTTGATGTTTATACATTGTACGTTGTATGGAAAATATCCAAATCAAAGAGAATGTTTTGGGGAAGATGAAATGTTCCCCAAAAAATGGGATTTGATAAAAATCTAGCCCTTGCCTCATTAACTTGCCCAGAGGATTGCCCAGAGAATTGCCCTAAAGGCGGCAACGCCTACTTCTGACCCAAGGGTATAAAACCTGTGAGTATAGAATTTACAACAGGACTACGTGACCCTAGCTGCAGCAGGGTCTTCAAAGTCAACAAACCCAGAATGCAACGCATGTTTGAGGACAAAGAAATCCTTTTCTACCGAAGCTACGGATGAGTAGCTGTGTCTAAGCGGGTGAATTCAAGTCGAACCACCTAGCCTCCATCTCCCATCGAATCGTGGTATCTAAAGGGTTTCATTCCTATGCTGTGAGCTCTGAGCTACAGAGCTGTCTGTCCTCAGAAGACCCCTTCCAGAGAAAGGGGTGAGGGAACAGACTCCTAAGCAAAAAAGGACACTGACACCGGGAAGACGGTCAGAGAGGTGCGCCAGAGTAGCGCGTCATCGAACAGCTGAATGCCTACGCAGAGAATCCCCGGAGATCATCACCACGTAATTACATCATTGTATTCTGACCCATAAGAGCGGCAGTTGGAGGCAAGGCTAGTATTAGAATAGCATAGCTGACAAATTCACCCAAATGTATATTTCTCTTGTGTACTTCCTTTTTCCTCTCTCTTTTGAAATTCCCATTGTGGGTAACACGTGCCATAGTGTGTTGGCCCGTTATACTAAGTTCTAATTGTAGCTTTTAGTAAATATTCAATTAAGATTGGTGTGGTACGAATTCATTAGTGGGACCCGGGTCCGTGCAGATTCACAGGCTTTACGACGTTCAGAACGAGACTGTCAGAGGCAACTGGTTTATTAGCGGCTGTTGTAAAATCGATATTCTGATATTCTTTGAGTTAATTTGGGAAATAGAAACTCAATAAAAACTAGTTTTCCCATGGTGCCCCAGGTTAATGAGTTAATAATTGCTTGATTCAGTTAATCACGTAATTAGAAACTTGGAATCATTCGATGAGCAACAGTCATCACATTAACTAATACAAAGTCATGACAACAGGAACACATGGTGTATGACTTGTTGCAATTCAGATTCATGTTCTGTCATTTATTTTTAGCTGTTTTTCTGGGTTGACAGTTTCCAACTCTATTTAAAAGTTTTATCCTGTTCTGTTATGACTGTCTCCAACTAGTATCTGTCAAGATTTTACAAACATCTCTCCAACCCTATTCCTAAAAGCACATATTTTGTCAGCTCCTCATCTTACAACAAAGAGAGTTTTTGCTTAAAATCATGTTTGACTTTCCTCCTCCTTCTTGACAAGATTTTGAATGAAATACAACAACAACCGTGGACAAATGCCTTCCAACTACACTGGTATCCACCTACTGTTACATCTTTGCTTCTGCTTGTTTGACTAATGCTTCCTGTCTGCGTGGCAGATCTGGCTGTGGCGGTCGGTTGGTGTTTTGGTGGTATTATTGATCGTGGTGTGTATGTGTGTAGCCTAATCAATGTGACAGATCTGAGAGGGTGGTTTGGCCCGAGCTACTGCCACCTGCCACATGCTGGGGCCTCTGCTCTTCCTCTCCTCCTCTGGCCCCCTGCTGGGGCTTCTGCTCTTGCTCTCGTCTCCTCCTCTGGCCCCCTGCAGAGGGCATCGATCCCCCCTTCTCTGGGGGAGGAGGGAAGTTGGAACAGTAACATCCCCCCAACAGCCTGTAACTCCCTCTACCCCTGGTTTCGACTGTGAGCTGCCTCCGCAGCGGAAAGGAAACTGGCTGTGGATTTGAGGCAAAGGGGAGTTCTAATGTTGTTGTTGGGCTTGAAAGTGTTTTTGGACTTTATCGGTCAAAGTAGGGTTTTTTTAAGTCAAAAATGTAATTATCCTGCAAAATGTTGTTAATCTAAATGTTTGTGATGCTTATAATAATATAAAATGATGTTTATGGTAATGTAAAATGATGTTCATGATCATGTAAAATGATGTTCATGATCATGTAAAATGATGTTTATGATAATGTAAAATTATGTTCATGATCATGTAAAATGATGTTTATGATAATGTAAAATGATGTTTACGATCATGTAAAATGATGTTTGCGATAAATTATGTAAATGTAATGTTAACAGTGGTAAATATAGGTGAGAGGAACATCCACGTCTTCCTTAGCAATGTAATCATACACCCCAGCACCTACAGATGGAAAATCCAGACTATCCAATTAAAGTGTGTTTTGCTACGGTGTGCCCAACTGAACATGACCCTGGTTTGATTGAATTGAGCCCTTAGTATTAATAAGTCAAGTGATTCTTAAGTGAACCTTGCTAATGAAAACTGTTGAATCATTCTCTGGTGAACAGGAGGACAAAAGAGAAGAAGGGAGGATATTACAACAGACGGGAAGAGAGAGAGAGACATGGTCTCCACTTACACATCAAAGCGAAGATTCTGCTTCTCCTCGAAGAAGAAATCCAGGACAAACTTCCGAACAAAGTCCGGGTTCAGGGTGTTATCGATCACTTCTGTTCGGCCAAACTGCTCCGGAACGGGCAAAGGAGGAAGGAGAAGGAGAAGAAGGAGGGAGGAGAAGAAAGGGGGAGGAGGAGGAAGAAGAAGAAGAAAAGAAGGGAGGGAGGAGAAGAAAGGGGGAGGAGGAGGAAGAAGAAGAAGGAGGGAGGAGAAGAAAGGGGGAGGAGGAGGAAGAAGAAGAAGGAGGGAGGAGAAGAAAGGGGGAGGAGGAGGAAGAAGAAGGAGGGAGGAGAAGAAAGGGGGAGGAGGAGGAAGAAGGAGGAGGGAGGAGAAGAAAGGGGGAGGAGGAGGAAGGAGAAGAAGGAGTGAGAAGGAGAGAGAAAGATAAATTAGTCACTATTACAGGAGATGATATCATCATCGTCACTTGATGGCTTGAAAACTGTTTTGATCTTCAAAATGACTACATAATAGTGCCTGAGGCTGGTCTAGTGGGTAAAGCCACCGCCTGCAGCACATATGCAACACCCTCAGTGGTGTTTCTAATAGGGAGTGAATTCCACTCCCGTTTTAATTGACTGAATAGTTCTAAGCAACCTTTACTCTGTTTTCTTGAGACTGCCGACCTGCTCAAACCATAGTGATCAATCATTGCTTTGTTCCAATGTCCCATCATGCTCTCTGTCAGCGGTGATGCGCTATTGATCCATGTTCTGCCACAACACCTGTCAAACATCCCCGACCAACCTGTCCCCCCAACACCCACAGTCTCAAATGTTCACTGTCAATAACAATCCATTGAATGCACTTATAGAGAGATCTGATGGACTGAAGAGCACCAGATTCTATCAAACATGAATCTTTTGTGTGTGGTTTCAGTCTTGCTTTGCGTGAGCCCATGGTTTCTCCTATAAGCTGTGGTGACAGTGTGATGGAGGAGGGAGATATTATGGACGGTACTTTGGAGATGTCAGTGATCTTCAGGTCGGAATGCCGAAGGTCTAGAAAGAGGCCTAAATTTCCGAGTTGGATGAGTGTTCAAAGCGGATTTTCCCAGTCGGAGCTAATTTTTCTCTGAATTCCCAGTTGTCTTGAACACATTAAAGTCGGAAGTCCAAGATTTTCCAGTTCCGAGTTACCAGTTGTTTTGACCACGGCAGAAGTCATGCTGGATTGACAGCATGGCCATGTATTCAACCATTGTGTTGCATGTGAATGTTTATCTTTTTAAGCTTGGAAAAGAGACCTTTTCAGACAGATGTTTTAAATCCTTAAACCCAGACTTGGACCACACACCCTCTCCCCCAAATAACAGGCAGTAGAAGCAAAATAGTGAATTTGCGATTTCAAAGTTTTTATGTAATGTCCAATGGCCGATGAGCACCGACACGTTTATCTATGGACAGCAGATTTTTACCTTGTCAGCTCAGGGATTCGATCTTGCAACCTTCCGGTAACTAGTTCAACGCTCTAACCACTAGGCTACCTGCTGCCCCATCCTGATCATGTCTGGTGTGGATGGACAAAATCAACATGTGCGCGATGGCACACAAGGACATGTGTGCATGATATAAGAACAAACATTATGAATTTACATAACATGAAAGTAATCATGTTTGTGTATGGTTCAAAGGTCAAAACTCATGTCGGCATTCATTGTTACTGAAAGAGAATGCAGTTCATATCGAGTTGAAACCATATTTAGTGAAGCATGTCCGCCATACCAGCTGTGGTTTTTAAAAAGGCAGTAAATGAGGCTGAATGAACTGTTTCGCTGCTAGACGAGGCTCCGCTGATAGCCAGGTGTAGTGGTGGTAAGAATTCACACATGGTGCTGGTGTCACGTTCTGACCATCGTTCGTATGTGTTTTCCTTGTTTTAGTGTTGGTCAGGACGTGAGCTGGGTGGGCATTCTATGTTGTGTGTCTGGTTTGTCTATTTCTATGTTTGGCCTGATATGGTTCTCAATCAGAGGCAGGTGTTAGTCATTGTCTCTGATTGGGAACCATATTTAGGTAGCCTGTTTTGTGTTGGGTTTTGTGGATGATTGTTCCTGTCTCTGTGTTTTGCACCAGATAGGGCTGTTTTTGGTTTTCCACGTTTATTGTTTTGTAGTGTTCGTATTTATCTTTCTTTATTAAACATGAATCAATATAACCACGCTGCGTTTTGGTCCGCCTCTACTTCACCAAAAGAAAGCCGTTACAGCTGGAAGGAAAGCTCCGCTGTCGGGAACAGCTTTATGTTGGCTCTAACAGTTTGTGGGCACCATTTGTCACCGTTATAGTGCAATTAATGTATTGTGTAGTGTTGCTACCCCCCCACCCCCACCTGAGAACCCAATTCAGATCCCTCCAACTTGAGAATTGCATATGAGGTATGCGGTCAGCTGTAGGGCTGGCTCAGGGAAGAGGACACCCCTGCCTTGCATAGACCCGGGGGAAATCTTAATTGGGCATGGGACACAAGCTAAGGCTTGATCACCCTTTAGCTGGCCACCACTGATTCAAAGGCACACTACTGAGGATGTGTCCCAAAATGTACATCTTAACCCAGCCTAAGAAATAAACCTCCCATGCCACTCTGTCAACATCACGGCAAATCTCATGTGAGTGCATACCATCTATTGGCACAATGGACAGTTTTTAACATCGCGTCCCGTGTTTTATGATTCTGTGTTATGTAGTAGCTTTGCTGGCATGCATTTTTTTAAAGTGTTCTTTGTACCACCAAGATTTACAGGCTAAAATCGCCAATGCATTTAGCCAGCCTATTTTTCCCTTCTCTCTCCAAATAATGACTCCCAAGTCTCCCAACAGATGTTTGGGACCACTGGCTATCCCGTTCTGAAACAACACAGCTGATTTAAGAAGTGCAGCAGCAGGTATCTGGCATTGATGGAAACTTGGAAGATTCAACCCTTGGAGTGTTCAAACTATGATGACAGGTGTCAAAATACAATGTACTCAAAAGTGTCATCCATAAAAGACAGATCTACAGATTCATTCATTTCATATCTTGGGAGGAATGAAAGAACAGCATAGATGTATTAGATAAAAGACAGATCTACAGATTCATTCATTTCATATCTTGGGAGGAATGAAAGAACAGCATAGATGTATTAGATGACTCTTCCTGTCGCCCTGTTCTGTGCTTGTGTGTGTGTCGAGCGTAGTGGATGACTTGACAGGTGCTGAGGGATAGGTTGGCGGGATGAGCGTCGGGAGGTGTCGAGGGGGTTGGGAACGGAGGGTGGTGGTGGTGGTGAAGAGGAGGCAGATGTGTCAGAGAGGGGGGCTCTTGACTTGCAGTTGCATCACTCGTTTGATCCCTCGTTGCTTATTAAGGCAGCCGATACTCATAAGGCCCTGCAGTGTGTGTGTGTGTGTTATAAATTAACAACTGCCTGGGTCCTTTGGTTCGAGCTTTAGAGAAGGGTTTCTATGTCTACATGCAGACAGATAGCAGAGATAACATGGAGTCAAATCAGCCTAAGGCAGGCCAGGGAAACTCCAGTCCTCGGGGGCCTGATTGGTGTCACACTTTTGCCCCAGCTAACACACCTGACTCCAGTAATCAACTAATCATGATCGTCAGTTAAAAACGCAATTAGTTTAAATCAGAAGTGTTTGCTAGGGATGGGGGAAAAGTATGGCAGGACTGTAATTGCCCAGGCCTGGCCTGGCCTAAGGACTAGTAGTGTTCTTTAAGGCAGGGGTTCCCAAACTCCCGCCCTGTGCGCCACGTCTATTTCTATGGATACAAGCACTATTCATGACACACACTGTTCATACCCCTCTGGTTGGCGGAGACAACATTTTGCAGGTTTAAAGCTTATTTGCTGTAATTCTACACATTTTGTCATGGGGTGCAGAGAAAATGTTGCTGTTTTAATGCTCATTTAATTGCAATTATATACATTTCCCCATGTCTGTGTAGTCATGTGGTATTTGAGTAACTCAAACTTCCTGTGTGTCAAACTCAACGCTAGGCTAAAAAGTTTTAAATGACTTAAGGTCTGCAATGACTGACATGACAAAAGGAAAACTGATGCTGTACTACTCAATTTCAAAATTGCACCTTCTGTATTCTACTATGACAACTTTCAAGAGTAAGTTGAAAGCCAGACTAAGTTCTTTTTAAAAATTTGAATAAAATAAAAGTGATAAAACAGAGAAAGTGAGGGAGAAAGAAAAGCTCATCCAGACAGCGAATCACTCAAGGATCCAACATGTATTCCGAAATAAGACATGTGGCCACCGAATGTCACGCCGCCCGCCGTGAGTCGGGAATCGAGAGCCATCATTGTTATTCTGTAAGAACTTGGTAGAAAGTAGGTTAGCATCGTTAGCGTCACTGTGACTTCCCACAGAGTGTGGCTCTGCATGCAGTCAGGTGCTCTGGAGTCAGCCTAATGAATCCTCTTTAGCTTTAGCTCAAAGAGAGACGAGTGAGAGACGAGAGGAGGAAAGGCTGCCTGCCTCACGCACGCACACACACACTTCAATGAGGAATAAGTAGCTTTGTCGTTCTGGTCCAAAAACTTGTTCATCCGTTTTTTTTATTGTTTTGTACCGTTTCATTATTTGAGTACTGAATCCGTTATAAAATGTATGCACGCATGACTATGTCACTTTGTCTGCTAAATGGCATATTATTATTATATCATTGAAGAAAACTTTGTTTTGTCTCGGTTTCGCACTTGCTTTGGATTCCAGTCAACTTGGCTCTGCAGAGCTGCTGGTGAAACTAATACTAATTATCTTGTTTCATATTGTTAGACAAACAAGAAATCTCTGCTACTAACCGAACTGCATCAAAACAAGCTCCGAGCCAAGTTCCATAATTCTACACATCCTCTCAATGCCTATCTATACTACCGTACCAGGGTTGTGTTCATTTGGCATTAAACAGAAGAAAACAGACTAAAACATGGAAGGACTAACCTAGACTTGTCCAATAAGAAATGCTCATTTTAGTTTTGTGTTGCATAATGCTGAGCAATTAGTGCTTTTTGGAGGTAGGTTTGACTTGTTTAGAATGTATTGATTTTTTACATTAAATGCACTATGTAGGTTGAATGCTGCAACAACACAGAAAAAAAAACTATTAATAAAAGTCCCATGATGTTAGCGACTGGGGATTAACATCGGTACCCGCGATCCCAGGACTGTCCCAGGACCACTCTTCACATTTCCTGAAAAAATGTAATGACAAGGCCCGGGAAATTACAACATTTTGTCCCAATGTGGGACTAATACAAAAACAAACAACATGCGTAGCAACAGATTGATAAAATATAATAGCACATTATTGGATGTAGCATGGAAGCATTTAGCCTTGCATATTTTCTTCACACAAAGTTCCCATAAATTCAAAGCACACGCATAATTGATCCTGCCAGACTGCACATGAGACCCGAATGCAGATTTGATCCCGGTCCGACCCAAACCCGGTGACCTAAAGACTGAGCCCATGCCTGGTCCGACATCACAGAAATTAAATGAGCCCGAACCGGAAATAAAGCCAGATTTCAAGAAAACAGTTAGCTATATTGATTTAAACTAGCGAGGAGAACAACAAGGTGGAGGCGAGCAGCAGCGGGGTAAGGAAACGAGGAAACAGCCATTGGTCCTAGAAAAAGCGCAGTGTAAAACTCACCTTAGTTATGAGCCACTGAATTATGAAAATATTGAAATGAAGTAGGCTAATGCAATTGAAAGCATGTATCAAATTCTTGCTTATACTGAAAATCCCAAAGTCATGTCCAACCGTTATACTAATTTTGGGCTCCCGAGTGGCGCAGTGGTCTAAAGCACTGCTTCTCGGTGCTAGAGGTGTCACTACAGACCCTGGTTCGATTCCAGTCTGTATCACAACCGGCCGTGATTGAGAGTCACATAGGACGACGCACAATTGGCCCAGCTTTGGCCGGGGTAGGCCGTCATTGTAAATAAGAATTTGTTCTTATAGCACCTTTTTGATTGGGAGAGTGCCATCACGCTGCTTTAAGACAAGCGTGGGGGATTTGTCTAGATAAATCAATCAATGTCAGGTTGTGTTCACTGACTCTCCTTTTGGATATTTGGTAACAATTAGGCTGGGGAAAATGTTAGCTAAGATGAGGTGCGTGCTAATGATCACCTTTATTCATATATTAGCTGATCAGAATATTTGCCACAATGCCTGTCCTACTCCTGACCAAAATCCTGTGGATTGTCTAATAATCAATCAATGTGATTTTGTTTCACTGAATCTGTCTGTATATTTAGTTAATTGACCTCTGGCTGGACAAGAGGAAGTTGTAGCTAATTTATTAGTGTGCTCATCTATCACTGATCAGAAATATAAATCAAGTGTATTATTTATATATTGACTCACAAAGTCAATAGCCGAGGCTATTTTCCTATCGTCCCAATCTCTCTGAATCCAAAAATTCGAACTCCTCACATGAAAATTCGTAACTTTATTCTTTATTTGGTTGCATTATCAAAGGATGTCAGCCTATGCATGTCAAAATACCGCTATAACATGTCCCCCGCTTCGATTGAGAGCTTCGGTAGAGAATGTGTGATAAATAAACAGCATGAGAGTATATGTTTTTTTTAAACAGTTGGTCCCTGTTAAGATGACTTGATATTTAATAACATTTCTCTCTTCATGTCTCCGTTACTCATGAGCTGATCTGTTATCTGTATAATAATCCATTTGATTTATCCAAATAGGATATATTCTGCCATTCTTTGGAGTTTATCTAGCAAGGTTAGCTACTTTGGTCATTTGCCTTTTGTTTGACTGCCATTACAAAGTTTGTATGATTCGCAACGCTATAGCCTACTCGGGGTGCGCTCTGCGCGTCCTGTGTGTCGAGATAACCTAGGCTTACTGCTGAAATGAGCTGAATTAATTGAGTTACATGATAATACTCCGAATTTATGAACGGCCAGTTTCGCAATTCACAACAACGTCATTTGTGATCAAAGTTACTCTATCATTTCTAAATATCAAATTCACTTGCTATGAAATCTTTACATAGTGGCGCAGCCAAGCCGGTAGTGTGGCGCGGCTACAATCTTCTTTTGGTAGATCCCTAGCATAGTGGCAGTATTTTTGCGGTATTTCTCGGGACTCTCGGGATAAATATGAATTATTCGCAGTACTGAAACTTTTTTGGGGGAAATATTAATCCCTAGTAGTGACTGCTTACTTTTCTTTAATTAAATATTTCAGTTGTGTATATTACATTTGTTTTATTTTATGGTTGTATTATTTATCTCTAGAGAAACTGCGCAGCAATGTGCGCATTGAGCTCACAGAAACGTTTAAAAAAAGAAAAATAACCGCCATTTCGGTTAATCCTCAGTACTAGTTTTGCAAAACGTTATTTTATTTGCCTGCTCATGAGCACGACCCAGGGTGGTGAGCCCCATATTTCTTACTGGTGAGAGAGCCTGCCAAACAGCATCCGTAGCGGTGGGCAAAGAATGCATCTTTTACACAGTGATTAAACTGCACCGCAGCACCGCCTGAGGGAGGTCGGCCAGCAGACTGGGAAATGGAAGCATATGGGCAAGTCCAGGCTCGGCTCCAACCTGGCAACGGAAGCAGAAACGAGCTGCTCTTCTCTTCATCCAGATTTATTATAAAAGAGTGCCGGAAAATAGACTGAGAGCAAAACTGAGTAGCTCGTCATGGCAGAGCGAGACTTTCATGGGAAATGAAAGGGGGGAAACTCATTGAGAAGTTCACAGAGATGTAACTTTTTTTGCTGGCTGTTTATTATATAAAGTGAAGAGAAAATATGGTTCTGAAGAGTAAATACCTAACTTTTATCGTTCAGGCAGTGATGGCTGGAGACTTAAAAAGTTGAGAAGGATAATGGATAAAATATATTTTGGGAGAAAAAAAGCGCAGACCAGTCTATGCTGCATTCATTGAAAAAAAGGGAAGAAACTGATAAATTCACAGGTTAACTTTATTAAGACAGGACCAGATTTACCAAAGTGTAAAGGAAAAAAAGTTCTGAAAAGTAAATACCAAACGTTTATCACTTTTATCTTTCAAAAGACTTGGAGGGAGCATTAAATGATTGTCAGGAAAGATTGGTATGAAACATCCTGGCTTAGTTTGTAAGTAAGGGAGTTTATCCCAAAAAGATTGCTGTATTCTTCCTTTGATACATTGCACAGCAATCTAGCATTTTCTTAAACGATCACTGTAAAGGTATCCTGTTCCTGAAGGATCAGCACATCCATTCAACTGACTGGTGTAATTTAAAAAACATGTATTTTACCTTTATTTAACTAGGCAAGTTAATTAAGAATAAATTCTTATTTTCAATGATGGCCTAGGAACAGTGGGTTAACTGCCTTGTTCAGGGGCAGAACAACAGATTTTTACCTAGTCAGTTTGGGGATTTGATCTTGCAGCTCGGGGACTCGATCTTGCAACCTTTCAGTCCAACGCTCTAACCACTGGGCTACCTGCCGCCCCATTGGCTCCTCACTAAAGCAACTATAGGCCAATGTTCCCCCAGTTTTTGGTGAAAAAAAAACATTTATAGCTATTTAGCATACGCCTTTATGCAAAGTGACTTACTCATATTACAGACAGTGTGTGTGTCTGTGGGTGTAGGCATATTTCTCTCCCAAAGATACTGATTAAGGCTTGCTGGGCAGTGTCTACCTGTGTGGTTTCCTGTGGAAGGTAACCGCTGAGCACCTTTGATATCGCAACACAGAACTTAAACCAAGTTCCAAGTTTTATTGTCACGTGCACAAGTACAGTGAAATTCCTTTCCCAACAATGTAATCAATAATAGTGGTACTAAACAATTAAGTAAAATAGAACCAAAACACACAATAAATAATAACAAGAAGAACAGGAGAAAGTAAGCAAGCTATATACAGGGTCAGTGCCAATACTATTTCCAATATGCAGGGATACTGGAGTGGTAGGGTTAGCTATGTATAAGGGTAAGGTGACTAGGCAACAGTAGTGGAAAAAGTACCCAATTGTCATACCTGAGTAAAAGTAAAGATACCTTAATAGAAAATGACTCAAGTAAAAATGAAAGTCACCCAGTAAAATACTACTTGAGTAAAAGTCTAAAAGTATTGGTCTTAAATATACTAAAGTAAATATAGATGCTACAATGTACTTAAGTATCAAAAGTAAAAAGTATAAATTATTTCAAATTACTTATATCAAGCTAACCAGACAGCACACTTTTCTTGTTTTGTTTAATTTACGGTTAGCCAGGGGCACACTCAAACACTCAGACATAATTTACAAACAAAGCATTTGTGTTTAGTGAGTCCACCAGATCAGGGAGGTTCTCTTGATAAGCATGTGAATTGGACCATTTTCCAGTCAGCCTCTCAAAATGTAACAAGTACTTTGGGTGTCAGGGAAAATGTATGGAGTAAAAAGTACATCGTTTTCTTTAGGAATGTGGAGAAGTAAAAGTAAAAGTTGAAAGTAAAAAAAAAATTATAATAAAGTACAGATAGCCCAAAAAACTACTTAAGTAGTACTTTAGTGTATATGATGTTTGTACTGTGTGTGAGTCAGTATGTGTGTGCGTGTTGTGTGTGTGAGCAATTGAAGTGTGTGTTTGAGTGCCAGAGTGTGTGTGTGAGAGTGTGTGTAAAGTCTTGAGTGTGCATAGTCTGTGCATAAAATAAAAAGGATCATTGCAGATAGTCCCTGTAGCCATTTTGTTAGCTATTTAGCAGCCTTATGGCTTGGGGATGGAAGCTGTTCAGGAGCCTGTTGGTGTCAGACTTGTTGCTCCAGTACGGTTTGCCTAGCGGAAGCAGAGAGAATAGTCTGACTTGGGTGGCTGGAGTCTGACAATTTTCCAGGCCTTCCTTTCACACCCCCGGATATAGAGGTCCTGGATGGCAGGGAGCTCTGCCCCAGTGATGTACTGGTCTGTCCACAGGTGCAGTTGCCATACCAAGCAGGGATGCAGCCAGTCAAGATGCTCTCAATTGTGCAACTATAGATCTTTTGAGGATTTGAGGGCCCATGCCAAATCTTTTCAACCTCCTAAGGGGGAGAGGCCATGCCTCCTTCAAGACTGTGTCTGTGTGTGTGGACAATTTTCAGTCCCTAGTGATTTGGACACAGACAAACTTGAAACTCTCAACCTGCTACGCTACAGCCCCATCAATGTGGATGGGGGCATGCCGCCCCCCGTTTCCTGTAGTCCACGATCAGCTCCTTGGTCTTAAAGAAGATCAGGCCTGACACCGTTGTGTCGTTAGCAAACTTTATTATGTGTTGGAGTAGTGTGTGGCCAAGCAGTCGTGGGTGAACAGGGAGAACAGGAAGGGACTAAGCACACACTCCTGTGGTGCCCCCCATGTTGAGGGTCAGATTGGCAGAGGTGATGCTGCCTACCCTCACCACCTGGGGTCAGCCCTTCAGGAAGTCCAGGATGCAGTTGCAGGGTCCCAAACTTGGTGACGGGCTTGGTGTTGAATGATGAGCTGTAGTCAATGAACAGCATTCTTACATAGGTATTCCTCTCATCAAGATGGGTGAGGGCAGTGTAAAGTATAATTGAGATTGTGTCATCTATGGACCTGTTGGATCGGTATGCAAATTAGAGTGTGTCTAGGGTATCTGGAATGATGGAGTTGATAACCAGCCTTTCAAAACACTTTATGATTACAGATGTGAGTGTTACAGGGCAGGAGTCATTGTGTCAGGTAGCCGTAGAGTCCTTGGGAACAGGAATGATGGTGGTCAGCTTGAGACATGTGAGGATTAGTGTTGTCATGATACAAGAATTTGGACTTTGATACCAATACCCGGTTTAGTATCACTATACTCAATATCATCACGATACTCGATACCAAAACAATACCACAACAAAATTGGCATATTAGCCAAAGTCACAGAATGACACTTGATCCAGACAAACTTAGCTACTGCTCTGTTCAATCCTTGGGCCTCTTTTGAGTTCAATTTAATTTGAACATTTTAATGTAAACATGTTTTAGACAACAATCTAGGCTATGCATTAATGAATAAATGATACATTCAATTTGACTTAGTTTTTACCAATCTAACTGAAAAACAATATAATGATAAATCTCTATTGATAAACTGGGTAAATCAAGATGTTAGTCTGACTAGTTGTAGTCACAACACAGGTGAATGTATATTATTCAGTAAGAGTGTGTGCATGCATTGAGTTATTGAGCTGATATCATGTAGCTACAGATGACTAACAATTACTCCCATTAAGGACTTATTTTTTAATCGGCAACTGCTATGAGAACAAATTATTTTATTGTACTGATCAACAACATTTGCATAGAAGAAGTGATCTCTTCTTTCATAAAAGTGTGCTCTATTTCTTTAAAAAAGTAATGACGTCATTCGCCGAGGCAGAATGTGACTGTGGAACCAGACAGAAGGCAAGGGAGACAAAAAAGTGAATGAGTTTTTGGTGGCAAGGGAGACTAAGGGAATTTATTAATTTGATTGGGGAAGCAGCGAACCTTCACTGTGGGGACAAACTTCGGTGATGCATTTTCTAATGAAGCCAGTGATAGAGGTGGTTAGCTCATCGATGCTATCGGCAGAATCCCGGAACATCTTCCAGTCAGCGTGAACAAAGCAGTCCTGTAGCATAGCCTCCGATTCGGCGTACCATTTCTCTATGGAGAGCATCATGGGTACTTCCTCTTTGAGCTTCTGTATGTAGACAGGAAGGAGGAGTATAGAATCATGATCTGATTTGCTGAAGGGGAACGAGGGAGGGCCTTGTATGCTTGCTTGTTGTCACGCCTGCTCCCACTCTCCCTCTCTGGTGCTCGAGTGCACCAGGCTGCCCTTTATTACGCACACCTGTCACCATCATTACGCGCAGCTGCACAATATAACCTGTTTGAAACCAACATTTGCCAAAGTTACGGAATTACTGCTGCCTGTTCAGAAAGAAATTGAATAACTCAGAATAGCCTACTACACCATGAGAAGGCCTATAATTTAGCCACAGACGATCATATATATATATATATAAAAAATGCCTAGCGCCAATAACAAGGCATAGCCTACAGTCGGGAACATGTGGCAAATCTGTTAGTGAACAGTATGCAGACAAAATAGGCCTTTCACAATATATAATCGCGGGAAAAACACTGACAGGTTGGAAATCAAATACTTCCTACTGAAAAGAGTAGACTGTAATCTGTCTGCTGTAGACTACCAAAATATCTGATCAACTTCAAAATATTCTTTCACAAAGTAAAACAAGAGAGAGATAGGCTTTTGGCACGAACGCATCGGCCATCACCAGCTGCGCCTCATTGGGTGAGTCAGTGAAACTGGAAAGCATTTTAAGGACTATCATATCCTTCAATGTGTGTTACCACACACCTAGGCCTAAGCTATTGATCGATTCAAGACAAGATCGTTTTTATTGATCTCAGATTCTCAGTTTGTCAGGGTCAAAGTAACCTGTCATTTCGATAATATGTGCGGTATTAAAAAGGATTCTGCCAAAGTCTCCAGTAATGTAAAATGACGTAGAATTTCATGAAATGCAAGTAAACCCTAAGCTACTCAAAAT
Source organism: Oncorhynchus kisutch (assembly GCF_002021735.2). Classification (NCBI taxonomy): domain Eukaryota; kingdom Metazoa; phylum Chordata; class Actinopteri; order Salmoniformes; family Salmonidae; genus Oncorhynchus; species Oncorhynchus kisutch. Next base: position 63,797,900 of record NC_034178.2, read on the forward strand.
GTTCCCCATGTGTGCAACTTCTGCAAGCACCTCTAGTCTACTGCTCTCTGCTACTACGCAAATGCTATGATAGGCATGCAATACTTAATTATAAAATATGATTTTTTTTGCTGATGCTTTCCGGTACCTCAGAGCCCCCCAGGTCACCCCCATTTCACGATCACTTTTTGTTCCGGCACCTAATTGATTTACGAACTGTTAATGAAGCAGAATTCAAATCCTCCAGGTGCTTGGTTTTCTGCTTGTTTATAGTGTTGTACAGTTCGTTAAGAGCCAGTTTGTTCTTTATCTTGTCCCGAGGTGGTATATATACAGCAGTCACAATAATAGCTGAAAACTCTCTTGGGGAGGTGGAAGGGTCGGCATTTGACCATTAGGTATTCAAAGACGGGTGAACAATGGATCGAAACTTCCACTGCGCTAGAGTCAGTACACCATTTGCTGTTGATGCATACCCCTCCCCCTCAGAGAGAGAAGAGAAGAGAAGAGAAGGGCATCACAATACTCTTCGTTCACATATCCAATGCTTTTGCCCCTTTGAGTTCCAATAGCTTCTTAATTTAAAAAAAACATTTGTGACCAAATGTTTTGATTACTCATTCCAAAAACCAATTCTTATCTTGAATGACTTTTGCCAATTAAAGTATACTTGTCTATAAAAGGCTTTCCCCCCCAATGTGACTGTCAGAGATGATTTAACCCACATATGAATGGGTGAGCCTTCCCCCTGGCTGTGTCTGGCTGACAAGAAATGTGATTTATTATGGAGTCTCAAGACCAGAGGTTGTGAGAGAATCCAAATTGGAACTTGTTAGAACCTGTTCAGACCAGTTAGGCCCAGTTAGGGTCAGTTCCACACTTTTAGGCCCTATTAGGCATTGATTCTGCTGTAGTATTAGCAACGATTTCAATCAAAAATGTAACTGTTCCTCAAAGAGATTGTTCCAAATTGTTCCAAACTGAGTTTAAATGTATTTGGCTAAGGTGTATGTAAACGTCCGACTTCAACTGTATAATAGCAAAGAATGGCTTATCCTTCCAAAGCCGTATACGTAAAATCTGTAATAAAAAAGTAATTTCACTCACCTCTCTCCACTCCTTTGTCCCGATGCCTTGAACGTACAAAACCACAACTGTGAAGAGAGAAATAGAGAGAGAACGAGAGCGAGTGGGAGGGAGGAAACAAGGTAAAATTAAAATTAATAAAGCCTTATTATTAATAATGAATACCAAGTACCAGAATATTTTATTCAAATTCCTGCACTAGATGTCTTTGCAAATTCACCTGTTAATTTATTTGAATAGAGACAGATATAATTAAAACATTGATGCATTGAATTGCTTTGCATTGCACCATAAGCTTGCAAGAATTTCCAGCATTATATTATGCTCAGGTCCTGTAGAGAGCTAAGAGGCCATATTTTCATGGCCATGCTTCAATACCCATTCAAGGTATGCATAGCTTTCAGACTGTCAGACACATTCATATTTATGCTATTAGTACAGATTTAGGATCTTAATTTGATCACCCTGTTGCAGGATAACTTTCCTGCAATGAAGGAAATTCAAAACTTGTAGTGTATGAGGTTTAAAAAGACTTCTGAAGTTTGTAATTACCACCTTGAGATTTCAGACTTGATTTTCCCTTATGAGAAAAGTATCAACCCTAACAAAACTGGCCATTAATTATAAATCACATAATAATTCACATTTCCTCTTGCTACAGGATTAATTTCCTGCTGTAGCAAACTGGCTCAAATTACAATCCTACATCTGTACACACAGCATTGACTACAAGCATAGGTTACTGTCAAAGTGTGACATACTGCATGTTCCTTATTTAACAGTGGCGAGTATTTATGAGAAAGCATCCGAGTGAGTGAAACAGCGCCTCTGTCTCTGTATGTGTAGCCCATCTATCTGATTCTGTCTGGTAAAAAGAGTATGACATTGTTGCCGCCCGTAGCACTGAATGCAAGGGAAGCCAGCGAGTATTTGGCCTCCCTTGATATAAAAAGTATAAAATAATAGCCAATCAGTGTTGAGCTAAACTGAGTGAGCTCAACTGTGACTGGTCATGGCTCACCCCAAAAAAAGTGTCAAGGCAAACCAGTTTGGATTTGACTACACACCAATTACGTCACATCAAAAGCAAAACGTAATTGACAGGAAACGTGAATTGTTGCTTCTCTTTGTGTCGTTGTCCTCCGGTGCCTAGCTAGCTACAATTGGCCCTTTCCTGAATTAACAATGAATGGAGATAGGGATTTGAACTTGTGGTTTTACTTAATTCTCCATACTGGTCAATGATTTTCATGGCGATTCTGATCCAACCATAAATGTATACATTGTGGCCCTGGCCTGAGAGGATGGAAGTAGCTAGATGTATACTGAACAAAAATATAAAATGCAAGATTTTATCGAGTTACAGTTCATATAAGGAAATCAGTCAATTGAAATAAATTCATTAGGCCCTAATCTATGGATTTCACAAGACTGGGAATACAGATATACATCTGTGGGTCATAGATACCTTTTTAAAAAGGTAGGGGCGTGGATCAGAAAACCAGTCAGTATCTGGTGTGACCCATCTGCCTCATGCAGCGCGGCACATCTCCTTCAGATAGAGTTGATCAGGCTGTTGATTGTGACCTATGGAATGTTGTTCCACTCCTCTTCAATGGCTGTGCGAAGTTGCTGGATATTGGCGGGAACTGGAACACGCTGTTGTACACGTCAATCGAGAGCATCCCAAACATGCTCAACGTGTGACATGTCTGGTGAGTATGCAGGCCATGGAAAAACTGGGACATGTTCAGCTTCCAGGAATTGTGTACAGATCATTTTGCGATGATCATTTCTCCAACACTTTACATGTTGCGTTTATATTTTTGTTCAATATAGTAGGCTAAATGTTAACTAGCTGCCCCATCGTTGCCCATGAAAAGGAAGTTGGGCTAGCAAGCAAGCATTTAATCCAGGTAGCGTAGGACAACTAAAAGTGTGTACTGCACAACAGAGAGTAATAGACCATTTCGTCAACATGAAAGAGAGGAGGATGGGAAGTAGGGTGAGTAAATATGCTTTTTCTACTCGCATGAACGAACACACAGAGAAATCAGAACGAAGGACAGCCACATCATATTTAGCTTATGTTGATTGGACTAAATTGTTTTTGGTATCTTTTAGTTGTCACTAAACATAGGTGATTAGATAATGTTGAAATATTGAAGTTGAAATGGTGCTGGAATAGTGAAGGCAGCTCCTGACTTTCCAACTTGCAGTAACTCGCTGTGGTTCTAAATCAATAGTTGTTTAGTAGTCCAAAAATGTCAGAAACATTAACTTGCTTGACCATGCTGTAGGTCATGAAACTGTTTGTTACATGCAATATGTTTTGTGTACTTCACCAGACAGAGGTTGCTCTCCAGTTTTGTGATGATTTTTTGGCTTCCCCATTGATTTTACCCACGCACTGCTACTGTTATTTAACACAACTTTATTTATCTCCTCGGGGGCATCACCCTTGCAATGTGGTTAGCATAACACAGAAAGCAAGAATAGCACCTGACTTTGAGATGAACTCAGTTATACTGAACCTGGTCTGATATGAAGATATCTTATCCAACACTGGAGAGCTCCTCTGAACAATACAACAGGTATCCTCCTTTCTTAAAGATTGGACATATTTACAGTGCTTCCCCTAAGTCGCGATAAGGGGCTGGACTTAATTAGCATTCCTACCTCTCCTCATCCAGAAACAAACATCGCACCATATCAAAGGGGAGCGCGCCAACACGCCATATACAGAAACCAATCAGCATAATGCCGCCACCGTGGGACAAGTACGAGCTGCTGTGAACCAGCTGTGATGCCATAAAGCCCCAGCCCAGGAAAGCGTTTTCCATCCCCTCCTCTCCGCTTCCTTCATCAATGGAAAAGAGAAGAAGAAGGATCCTGAGTGGCGTCACTACTAACCCGGGTTCGATCCCGGGCTGTATCACATCCGGCCGTGATCGTGAGTCCCATAGGGCGGTGCACAATTGGCCCAGCATCATCCGGATTAGGGGAGGGTCTGGCCGGGCTAGGCTGTCAATGTAAATGAGAATTCATTCAACGGATTTCCCTAGTTAAATAAAGGTTGAATTAATATGTAATAATAATAATAATAATAATAATATATATATATATAAAAGAAGGAGAAAACTCGGGTCGAGAGTTTGGGGGCAGTGATTTCTTTAAGCCCAAGAGGGAGATTGGAGCCTTCATGGAGAGTGACTGGCCAGTGGAGAGGAGGGAGAGAGGGATGGAAGGAGGGAGAGAAAGATGGAGGGGGAGATTAGTGGGGGGGGGGGGGGGGGGGCATGATCCGGAAACATGTAAGGAGACCGAGTGTGTTGTCCATTAAGGGTGGGTGGCATCTGGTGAGGTGTCCCTTCAGGAGTTCTGTTGGTCAGTACAACCGTCACCACATCCCCTGTATCCGGGTTCCCCTAGGATAGACACTTCACATCCCCTCGAGCCCGGTTCCCCTACGATATACACTTCACATACCCTATAGCAGGGTTCCCCTAGGAAAGACCCTTTTAAGGGAAGGAGGGAATCATCAAGACCCTAATATAAGTACTTCTGAGGGGATGAGGGAACACAACCATCAAGACATCCCCTAAGTACTCATGAGGAGATGAGGGCGTTGACGACCATTTTGATGGAGCGTTGAGTGGTGAAAGAAATAATGGGTTGAGCTCTCAAAGACTGATCCTCAAATCCCTGAATGAAAACACAGATCTGCCGTAAAGTTACACGACTTGATCTCACAAGAAACAGTTAACAGTGGGTTCAGAAAGTATTCACACCCCTTGACTTTTTCCACATGATATTGTTGTTACAGCCGGAATTCAAAATGGATTAAAAAAATGAATAAAAAAATCTCACCCATCTACACACACAGCCCCATTATGACAAAGTGAAAATATGTTTTTTGAAATTTGAGTATTTAAAAAATATAAATACAGTACCAGTCAAAAGTTTGGACACACCTACTCATTCAAGGGTTTTTCTTTACTTTGACTATTTTCTACATTGTACAATAATAGTGAAAACATCAAAACTAAATGAAATGACACATGGAATCTTGTCGGAACCAAAAAAAGAACTGTTAAACAAATCAAAATATATTTTATATCTGAGATTACTCAATGTAGCCACCCTTTGCCTTGATGACAGATATATCTGTTACAAGACTGTGCAAAGCTGTAATCAAGGCAAAGGGTGACTACTTTAAAGAATCTATATTTTGATTTGTTTAGCAGTTTGTGGTTACTATGTGATTCCATATGTGTTATTTCATAGTTTTGATGTCTTCAGTATTATTCTACAAAGTAGAAAATAGTAAAAGGTGTGTCCAAACTTTTGACTGGTACTGTATACATATATATACCTCATTTACATAAGTATTCACACCCCTGGGTCATACATGTTAGAATTACATTTAATACAATTACAGCTGTGATTATTTCTGGGTCTCTAAGAGCTGTGCACACCTGGATTGTATATTATTTGCACATTATTATTATTTTTATTATTATTTTTTCATTCTTCAAGCTCTGTAAAGTTGGTCGTCGATTATTGCTAGACAGACATTTTCAAGTCTTGCAAGCCGATTTAAGTAAAAACTGTAACTAGGCCACTCAGGAACATTCAATGTTGTCTTGGTAAGACACTCCAGTGTATATTTGGCCTTGTGTTTCAGGTTATTGTCCTGCTGAAAAGGTGAATGTTTCCCAGTGTCTGTTGGAAAGCAGACTGAACCAGGTTTCCCTCTAGGATTTTGCCTGTGCTTAGCTCAATTCTGTTTCTTTCTATCATAAAAATCCCTGTAGTCCTTGCCGATGATTTGCCCCAAACAAAAACCTTAGTATTCAGGACATAAACTCAATTTCTTTGCCACATTTTTTGCAGTTTTTTTTAAAATACTTTAGTGCCTTATTGCAAACAGGATGCATGTTTTAGAATATTTGTATTTTGTACAGGCTTCCTTGTTTTCACTCTGTCATTTAGGATAATATTGTGGAGTAACTACAATGTTGTTGATCCATCCTCAGTTTTCTCCCATAACACCCATTAATAAACTCTGTAACTGTTTTAAAGTCACCATTGGCCTCATGGTGAAATCCTTAAGCAGTTTCCTCCCTCTCCGGCATCTGAGTTAAGGAAGCCTGTATCTTCGTAGTGACTGGGTGTATTGATACACCATCCAAAGTTTAAATAACTGCATTTGTGGTTGAATCTGTGTTTTAAATTCACTGCTCGACTGAGGGACCTTCCAGATATGTATGTGTGGGGTGCAGAGATGAGGTAGTCACTCAAAGATCATGTTAAACACTATTATTGCACACAGAGTCCATGCAACTTATTATGTGACTTATTAATAAGCACATTTTTACTCCTGAACTTTTTTGTTTGTTATTTATTTAACTAGACAAGTCAGTTAAGAACAAATTCTTATTTACAATGACGGCCTACTCCGGCCAAACCCGGACGACGCTGGGCCAATTGTGCACCGCCCTATGGGACTCCCAATCACGGCCGGTTGTGATACAGTCTGGATTCGAACCAGGGTCAGTAGTGACGCCTCAAGCACAGAGATGCAGTGCCTTAGACCAGAGTAGCGCATAACAAAGGCTTGCCATAACAAAGGGGTTGAATAGTTATTGACTCAAGACAATTCAGCTTTTCATTTTTTTTAATTAATTTGTAAAAAAAAATCTAAAAACATAACTCCACTTTGATATTATGGGGTTTGTGTGTACATCAAATGGAATCCATTTTAAATTCAAACTGTAACACAACAAAATGTGGGGAAAATGTGAATACTTTCTGAAGGCACTTGTATATACTGAGTAGTAAGCTTCAATGTAACAAAAACATAAGGCCAATCTGAGTCAGCTAGTGTTGAAAGAGTACAAGGTTGGCGCGACACTTCCCTTTAGGGTGTGTCTCACAGTACTACGTGATAGCCATCGACTGCACTCTGGCCTCAATTGAACTGTGGTTCAATGGTCACACTGAAGGTTCCAAAGGAGACATGAAAGGCCCGGCTAATCCAGGACCACTGAGCTTCCACCTTTACAGTGTCCCGGCCTGGGTTTGAAGTCCAGGACCCCTCCGTATTCTCATCATTATATCCTCTCTCCAACACACACACACCATCAAAAAAGTGTGTGTGTGTGTGTGTGTGTATGTAACCATGACAAGAGAGATATAGTTTTAGGATGAAATTAACTGGTGGCCTATTAATTTTTTTATTTAACCTTTATTTAACTAGGCAAGTCAGTTAAGAACAAATTCTTATTTTCAATGACGGCCTAGGAACAGTGGGTTAACTGCCTTGTTCAAGGGCAGAACCACAGATTTGTACCTTGTCAGCTCGGGGATTCAAACTTGCAACCTTTCAGTTATCTGATATCTGGAGCGCCTTCAATAGTTCTATTTTAAGAACACTTGGAACAGTAGAATGGCATGTGTATGTTATACAGGTCATGCAGATGATGTCATTACATCATGTTTTAAGCTTTTCATATTAACTTGTAAGTGCTTAGAAGAAAGGCTTTGCAACCCTTGTAAAGAAGCATCACATACCAGGGTCTGATTTGGAGAAGGTGTCCATGTCCAGCAGGTTCCTGTTTGAATTAGAGAGAGAAACAAGATTTAAAAACTGAGAATAACACTAGCCTGAGTGCCAGATCTGTTTGTGTTGTCTTGCCAGCTCCATTGCTGTGTGACAGTGACAGTATGGAGTGGGCAACTCCAACTTGGACTATCACCATACATGGACAACACAATGAATATCAGAAGTATAAATGATTTAAACTAAGTTATTTGTTCAATTTAAAAAACACAATTGAATCTCCCACTCTTGTTTGAGACATGTAACAGCCGGTATAGAGAGTGCTGCCATATTAAAGGGAAGACCAGGATAAGATGAAGGCAATGGGGGATATAAAACCTCTCTAGGGGTGGGATCCTCTTGGGGCTTTACACTCAGAGGGAGGTGTGTGTGTGTGTGTCAGGCTGGTAAGGTGTAGCTTGTAGCTGCTGGCAGATGAAGAAACAGGTCTTGGGGTATTTGCTCACATGCTTAGTTTCAGACACCAGACTGGCTGGTTAAGGGGTACTGGGCACACCAGTCTAGCTGGACACGGGGTACTGGACACACCAGTCTAGCTGGACACGGGGTACTGGGCACACCAGTCTAGCTGGACACGGGGTACTGGGCACACCAGTCTAGCTGGACACGGGGTACTGGGCACACCAGTCTAGCTGGACACGGGGTACTGGCTGGACACACCAGTCTAGCTGGACACGGGGTACTGGCTGGACACACCAGACTGGCTGGTTAAGGGGTACTGGGCACACTAGTCTAGCTGGACACGGGGTACTTGCTGGACACACTAGTCTAGCTGGACACTGGGTACTGGGCACACCAGTCTAGCTGGACACTGGGTACTGGGCACACCAGTCTAGCTGGACACTGGGTACTGGGCACACCAGTCTAGCTGGACACGGGGTACTGGGCACACCAGTCTAGCTGGACACGGGGTACTGGGCACACCAGTCTAGCTGGACACGGGGTACTGGGCACACCAGTCTAGCTGGACACGGGGTACTGGGCACACCAGTCTAGCTGGACACGGGGTACTGGGCACACCAGTCTAGCTGGACACGGGGTACTGGGCACACCAGTCTAGCTGGACACGGGGTACTGGGCACACCAGTCTAGCTGGACACGGGGTACTGGGCACACCAGTCTAGCTGGACACGGGGTACTGGGCACACCAGTCTAGCTGGACACGGGGTACTGGGCACACCAGTCTAGCTGGACACGGGGTACTGGGCACACCAGTCTAGCTGGACACGGGGTACTGGGCACACCAGTCTAGCTGGACACGGGGTACTGGCTGGACACACCAGACTGGCTGGTTAAGGGGTACTGGGCACACTAGTCTAGCTGGACACGGGGTACTGGGCACACCAGTCTAGCTGGACACGGGGTACTGGCTGGACACACCAGACTGGCTGGTTAAGGGGTACTGGGCACACTAGTCTAGCTGGACACGGGGTACTTGCTGGACACACCAGACTGGCTGGTTAAGGGGTACTGGGCACACTAGTCTAGCTGGACACGGGGTACTGGGCACACCAGTCTAGCTGGACACGGGGTACTGGGCACACCAGTCTAGCTGGACACGGGGTACTGGCTGGACACACCAGTCTAGCTGGACACGGGGTACTGGCTGGACACACCAGACTGGCTGGTTAAGGGGTACTGGGCACACTAGTCTAGCTGGACATGGGGAACTTGCTGGACACACCAGACTGGCTGGTTAAGGGGTACTGGGCACACTAGTCTAGCTGGAAACGGGGTACTTGCTGGACACACCAGACTGGCTGGTTAAGGGGTACTGGGCACACCAGTCTAGCTGGACACGGGGTACTGGACACACCAGACTGGCTGGACACACTAGTCTAGCTGGACACGGGGTACTTGCTGGACACACCAGACTGGCTGGTTAAGGGGTACTTGCGGGACACACCAGACTGGCTGGTTAAGGGGTACTGGCTGGACACACCAGACTGGCTGGTTAAGGGGTACTGGACACACCAGACTGGCTGGTTAAGGGGTACTGGGCACACCAGTCTAGCTGGACACGGGGTACTGGACACACCAGACTGGCTGGTTAAGGGGTACTGGCTGGACACACCAGACTGGCTGGTTAAGGGGTACTTGCGGGACACACCAGACTGGCTGGTTAAGGGGTACTGGCTGGACACACCAGACTGGCTGGTTAAGGGGTACTGGCTGGACACACCAGACTGGCTGGTTAAGGGGTACTGGCTGGACACACCAGACTGGCTGGTTAAGGGGTACTGGCTGGACACACCAGACTGGCTGGTTAAGGGGTACTGGCTGGACAGTGGACCTGCAAGTCCTTCCCTTCCCTTTCCTGACTTCAGTTTGGTATAGCCTCTGGTGACCTGCTTTCAGTTCAACGGCCAAAAGGCTTTTGTCTTGTTTTCCTTTTCAGACTTCCACTGCATGTGATAAATGTACAGTTTGAGTTTATGGATGCATGTCAAAATTTAAATAATTACAAATCAATAACACATTTGCAATAATCTTCAATGATAAACTCCCAATTCCTCTGACCTAATCTAATTTGTCTAAAATGCTCGTATTTTGTAGTGTTCACTGTGATGAGCTCAGCAGGTCAGGATCGGCCATGTTGTTTTGAGAATGACTACCTCTCCTCCATGTCTTGTCTCTTCCTTCATCGTTGTTGTACCAATAGGGACATAAGGAGAACATCCAATCGGAGCGCTCTCCTGCTATGATTGACATTCTCGGACAGCGCCAGCCCATCCTCAGCTCCATGTTGACCTACTCGTTATCTTGTGTTAAATCAATTCGTTAAATCACCACCGAGGTCACTTCAACAGTGTCTGTCAAGCCAACACCTTAACCATTACGCCAAGAGGTCCAATGTGTCCTCACTCTTCTCTATACAAGTCCCTTACATGTACACGCCGCTCCAATTGCTTCACAGGCACCATCCCATTTCTGACACCAATGTGGTGAATTTGGTGGGTATTCACAACCAGGTCTCAAACCAGGGTCCAGAGACTGTCAAGCCAACACCTTAACTGTTACGCCAAGACGTCTGAACCTCTTGACAAGGTCACTAGGTGTTAGGTTACGGTTGCTACAATAGCAACTTAGATATAGCTACACGCTCAGTTGGTAAGAGTGTGACGCTGCAGAGTTGTGGGTTCGATTCCCACTGGGTACTCAAAACGCTGTCATTGTACTGTAAACTTGCTTTGGGTCAAAGTGTCTGCTAAATGACTTATTGCATACATTTGCTTGGTGTTGTATTTACATCAAAGGTAGGGCTCAGGCAAAAGCAATGCAAGATGATAAAGGACAGTACAATCAAAACAACACACTTCACAATAAGTAGAATTTATTCCAACCTGTCAAAACATGGATTGTGTAAAGGTACATTTGAATGAACACAGTAAAACAGGTGTTGCTTTGTCACACCATGACAACATAATTCACTGTAACTATATAACACAAAAACAAGTTTGCAGTGGTCTAACAACGAGGATAATACTTTATGACTGCAATACATTTAGCACCTGTTTATTGCACAGCACCGTGCACAGAGACAGAGACACAGAGAGAAAAGTGGAATACCTAGTCAAAATGCATTCAAATGAAATGTGTCTTCAGCATTTAGGGGGTTGGATAGAGAGAGGAGGAGAAAGGTTGGATAGAGAGAGGAGGAGAAAGGTTGGATAGAGAGAGGAGGATAAAGGTTGGATAGAGAGAGGAGGATAAAGGTTGGATAGAGAGAGGAGGATAAAGGTTGGATACAGAGAGAAGGAGAAAGGTTGGATACAGAGAGAAGGAGAAAGGTTGGATAGAGAGAGAAGGAGAAAGGTTGGATAGAGAGAGAGAAAGGTTGGATAGAGAGAGAGAAAGGTTGGATAGAGAGAGAGAAAGGTTGGATAGAAAGATTGGATAGAAAGATATAAAGTTTGGCTAGGGGGAGAGAGAAGGGTTAGAAAGAGAGAGAAGAGAAAGGGGGATACCTAGTCAGTTGTATAACAATGCATTCAACTGAAATGTGTCGTCCGCATTTAGGGGGTTGGATGGATGGAGAGCGAGAGACAGAGAGCGTGAGAGAGGCGTAGCAGGAAGATAGGAATGATGTGAACCAAGAGATTGTGAGTTCAAATCCCAGGTGAGGACATGATGAATATTAATTACAGTATAGATGAACATGTACAATGTATCTCAACTATGTACGTTAAAAGCACTATTTGAATGTGTTGGTGTCCCAAACCTATTGTTTGGGGCAACTACAAACTTTACGTTCAGGTAATACTTTGAACGCAAAGTTGAGTAAACAAAAAGGCAGTGGATGGAATCAGTTACTAAATAATAATTAGTTGAATCAACTAGATTTTTGTGTTGTTTCAATGTTAAACTTATACTTACCTTCCTCAATATTATAGCTATGAATGCCAATAAGGTCATAGATCTTTTAAATATATTATTACCCATAAATGGAAGGGTCACACATCTTTCAAGGCTCACAAGTTCCGGCTGCTTTTGTGGGGTAATCACGTTGACGGGTATCTTTCAAACAAGAGTGATGAAAGAAACTGGTGGAAGAGCCAGTCCTTATTAGATGTTGCAATGCCTTCTCAGATCAGACCGAGTTTGAGACTCTGACGTGGAAAGACATCAGTCAAAAAATATTAGGCTAACATACCTGTTTTTTTATTTTTTTTTAAACCTTTATTTAACTAGGCCAGTCAGTTAAGAACAAATTCTTATTTTCAATGACGGCCTAGGAACAGTGGGTTAACTGCCCACTGTTGTACCTTGTCAGCTTAGGGGTTTGAACTTGCAACCTTCCGGTTACTAGTCCAACGCTCTAACCACTAGGATACCCTGCCGCCCCGATTAAAGGGAGAACACAAGCCATCACTGCTCTGAAGAGAGGGAAGAGTTTTTCTCCATGTAATGGGGTCAAAACTGAGAAGAGAAACGCTACATGTTATGGTCGTGATTGATGTTTTGTTGTGTGCATGACAATAGTACAAAACTATAACATAATAATAGGATTTCACCTAATATAAAACATAATTTATTTTAAATAATACCTAATCCTTTTTTGATATAAAAATCTGGCATACAGGCATTCAGTCACTGTTCCATTGAAAGTTAAGTCACTTGTTTTAAACATTCTAAGCGAGTGTGGTATGATCGTCGGTGCCAGGCAAGCAGGTTCCAGTATCTCAGAAACGGCCACCCTCCTGGGCAGAACGGCATCTCGGAACACACAACTCGTCTGTCCTTGTCACGGATGGGCTACTGCAGAAGACGACCACACCGGGTTCCACTCCTATCAGGTAAAAACAAGAATAAGCAGCTCCAATGGGCATGCGGTCACCAACACTGGACAACTGAGGACTCCGACGAATCCCGGTTCCTGTGGCGTCATGCTAATGGCAGAGTCGGGATTTGGCGTAAGAAGCATGAGTCCATGGCTCCATCCTGCCTGGTGTCAACGATACAAGCTGGTGGCAGTGGTATGGGGAATGTTTTCCTGGCACAGGTTTTGTCCCTTGATACCAATTGAGGAACGTTTCCATGCCCGGAAGAATTCAGTCTGTTCTGGAGGCAAAGAAGGGGTTCAATCCATAACTAGATGGGTGTACCTAATAAACTGGCAATGGAGTGCGCATATGTATCTCACATCTGTTGCTTTGGGGTAATGGCATTAGGGACAGTATAGGATGAATCAATAATTGTTTTCTTACCGAGGAGTAAAATGTCATTTTTGTAATATCAGTCCTGGTTATATGTAACAATCCCTTGTTGGAAGTGCCTATATTATTATTTATATTATTTGTTAATTAAATACATTATGTTATGCAAGAATTTGTAATATATACAGTACCAGTCAAAAGTTTGGACACACCCATTCATTCAATGGTTTTTCTTTACTTTTACTATTTTCTACATTGTAGAATAATAGTGAAGACATCCAACCTATGTAATAACACATATGGAATCATGTAGTAAAAAACAGCCAGCCTTTGCCTTGACAGTTTTGCACACTCTGGGCATTCTCTCAACCAGCTTCATGAGGTAGTCACCTGGAATACATTTCAATTAGCAGGTGTACCTTTTAAAAAGTTAATTAGTGGAATTTCTTTCCTTCTAAATGCATTTGAGCCAATCAGTGGTGTTGTGACAAAGTAGGGCTGGTATACAAAAGATAGCCCTATTTGGTATAAGACCAAGTCCATATTATGGCAAGAACAGCTCAAATAAGCAAAGAGAAACGACAGTCCATTATTATTTAAGACATGAAGGTCAGTCAACACGGTACATTAAGAACTTTGAACATTTCTTAAAAAGTGCATTCGCAAGAACCATCAAGCGCGTTGATGAAACTGGCTCTCACGAGGACCGCCACAGGAAAGGAAGACCCAGAGTTACCTCTGCTGCAGAGGATAAGAACATTAGAGTTTCCAGCCTCAGATTGCAGCCCAAGTAAATGCTTCACGGAGTTCAAGTAACAGACACATCTCAACATCAACTGTTCAGAGGAGACTGTGTGAAATCAGGCCTTCATGGTCGAATTGCTGCAAAGAAACCACTAGTAAGGACACCAACAGGTGGAAATCTGTCCATTGGTCTGATGAGTCCAAATTTGAGATTTTTGGTTCCAACCGCCGTGGCTTTGTGAGACGCAGAGTAGGTGAACGGATGGTCTCCAAATGTGTGGTTCCCACCGTGAAGCTTAGAGGAGGTGTGATGGTGCTTTGCTGGTGACACTGTCAGTGATTTATTTAGAATTCAAGGCACACTTAATGAGCATGGCTACCACAGCATTCTGCAGCAATATGCCATCCCATCTGGTTTGAGCTTAGTGGGACTATCATTTGTTTTTTAACAGGACAATGACCCAACACACCTCCAGGCTGTGTAAGGGCTATTTGATCAAGAATGAGAGTGATGAAGTGCTGCATCAGATGACCTGGCCTCCACAATCACCCGACCTTATCCTTTTGCGACCAGGGGGCAGTATTTTCATTTTTGGATAAAAATGTTCCAGTTTTAAACAGGATATTTTGTCACGACAAGATGCTCGACTATGCATATAATTGACAGCTTTGGATAGAAAACACTCTGACGTTTCCAAAACTGCAAAGATATTGTCTGTAACTGCAACAGAACTGATGTTACAGGCGAAACCCAGATAAAAATCCAATCAGGAAGTGCCGCATTTTTTAAAAGCGCTTCATGCTAATGACTCCTTATATGGCTGTGAATGGGCTACGAATGAGCTTACGCTTTCTACGTATTCCCCAAGGCGTCTACAGCATTGTGCCGTCTTTTTACGCATTTATGTTGAAGAATAGCCATAAGGGACCACATTGAGCAAGTGGTCACATGATGGCTCCCGCAGAAAATCTTGCGTAAAGTACTGAGGTAGCCATTATTCCAATCGCTTCTAATGAGAAACCAATTGTCCCGACGGATATATTATCGAATAGATATGTGAAAAACACCTTGAGAATTGATTCTAAACAACGTTTGCCATGTTTCTGTCGATATTATGGAGCTAATTTGGAAAAAAGTTTGGCGTTGTAGTGACCGCATTTTCCGGTCGATTTCTCAGCCAAACGTGAAGAACAAACGGGAGCTATTTCACCTACAAAAATAATATTTTTGGAAAAAAGGAACATTTGCTATCTAACTGGGAGTCTCCTGAGTGAAAACATCCGAAGTTCTTCAAAGGTAAATGATTTAATTTGATTGCTTTTCTTATTTTCGTGAAAATGTTGCCTGCTGCTAGCAGAGCCTAGCATAGCATTATGCCATGATAAACTTACACAAATGCTTGTCTAGCGTTGGCTGTAAAGCATATTTTGAAAATCTGAGACGACAGTGTGATTAACAAAAGGCTAAGCTGTGTCTCAATATATTTAATTTGTGATTTTCATGAATAGGAAGATTTATGTCCACTGCATTATGCTAAATAGTTTGAGGCGATGATTACGCTCCCGGATCCGGGTTTGAGAGTCGCAAGAAGTTATTAACCCAATTGAGACGGGGCGGCAGCGTAACCCAGTGGTTAGAGCATTGGACTAGTAACCGAAAGGTTGCAAGATCGAATTCCCGAGCTGACAAGGTACAAATCTGTCGTTCTGCTCCTGAACAAGGCAGTTAACCCACTGTTCCTAGGCCGTCATTGAAAATAAGAATTTGTTCTTAACTGACTTGCCTAGTTAAATAAAAGGTTAAAACATTTTTTTAAGATGGTTTGGAATGAGTTGGACCACAGATTGAAGGAAAAGCAGCCAACAAGTGCTCAGCATATGTGGGAATATCATTTCAGGTGAAGCTGGTTGAGATAATGCCAAGTGTGAAGATGCCATCAGGTAAAGGGTGAAGAATCTAAAATATATTTATATTTGTTTGACACTTTTTTTTGGTTACAACATGATTCCACATGTGTTATTTTATAGTTTTGATGTCTTCACTATTATTCTACAATGTAGAAAATAGTACAAATAAAGAAAAACTATTGAATGAGTAGGTGTGTCCAAACTTTTTGACTGCTACTGTGTGTGTGTATATATATCACACAACTGTATACAGTATAATCGAGGTGATGGCATTGGAAATCCTTTTGGCTGCTTCTGTTCTGTAGGTGTCACTGTGGCCTCTTTTCAAAGGATGGGTCCCAATCTCTCAAAAGCCCCGGGATCCAGTTGGACAGGGGTGGACTTCTAGGTACTGGGATGACAACCCAACTTGGGATGGGGGGAGGTTTTAGGTTTTAAAACAATTGGAGGTTTACTCAGTAGCAGTGCAAATATCATGGCAAAGCTATATGGACACTCAATGATCATGATACTTTGGAATGGTAAGTTTACAAACAGTATATTATGATAAATATAATTCAAACTTGTTTCTCATTATGGTAAATGGTGATGAGTATAGCCAGTTATAATTGTAATGGCTTAGCAGATAATACAAAAAGACGATCAGTATTTACCTGGCTAAAAGAGAAGGAATAAAATCTCTATTGTTTACAGGAAGCTCATTCAACCATTTAAGATGAAGTTGTGTGATCGAATATACTTCTCCTACTTCTCCTGGGCAAAGAAAGTCAAAAGGGGTGATGATATTAAATGGATTCTTTTAAATATGTTATCGGACCATAAACAGATTTGGTTCCTTAATCTATAAGGTCCAAATAATGATAATCCACACCTCTTTGAAAATATCTAATAATCGTTTATCAAGCCTACAGGCAATTCAAGACTGTATTGTTAGGGTGTGAGATTATAATACGTTTTTATGTACCTCAATGGAATGTAAAGAAAACATATATTAGAACTAGTGGATATACCGTATGGAGACTTAAATATCCTGACCTAGTGAGATAAATATGGCAGAGGCTCAATTAAGCTAGTCATCTTGACTACTTTCTTAGGTCATTCTCTCGGACACCAAAAGATTTTAAAAAATAAATACATTTTATTTTTTAAGTGTTGACAGGGGACAGAATGGGGTCAGACCATTAAATAATTGGCATACACATTACTCTTACAGAATTTCCACGTGGGTGAGGTTTTTTGAAATGTAACCAATGCCTATTGGATGGCAAGAAGGGTCTCCCGACCCCTCCTTTCTCAGCCTCCGGTATTTATGCTGCAATAGTTTGTGTGTTGGGGGGCTAGGGTCAGTCTGTTATATCTGGAGTATTTCTCCTGTCTTATCCGTGTCTTGTATGAATTTAAGTATGCCGTCTCTAATTCTCTTTCTTTCTCTCTCTCTCTCGGAGGACCTGAGCCCTAGGACCATGCCTTAGGACTACCTGGCCTGATGACTCCTTGCTGTCCCCAGTCCACCTGGTCATGCTGCTGCTCCAGTTTCAACTGTTCTGCCTGCGGCTATGGAACCCTGACCTGTTCACCGGACGTTCTACCTTTCCCAGACCTGCTGTTTTCAACTCTCTAGAGACAGCAGGAGCGGTAGAGATACTCTGAATGATCGGCTATGAAAAGCCAACAGACATTTACTCCTGATGTGCTGACCAGTTGCACCCTCTACAACCACTGTGATTATTATTATTTGACCCTGCTGGTCATCTATGAACATTTGACCATCTTGGCCATGTTCTGTTATAATCTCCACCCGGCACAGCCAGAAGAGGACTGGCCACCCCTCATAGCCTGGTTCCTCTCTAGGTTTCTTCCAAGGTTCTGGCCTTTCTATGGAGTTTTTCCTAGCCACTGTGCTTCTACGCCTGCATTGCTTGCTGTTTGGGGTTTTAGGCTGGGTTTCTGTACAGCACGTTGTGACATCAGCTGATGTAAGAAGTGCTTTTTAAATAAATTTGATTGATTGATTTTAACCAAGACCAAGAATTTATAAACAAACTTATTCCGATATAACATAAGCACAGCCGATCCCCTTATTGTATGGGACACTTTTAAAATGTGCCTTTAGAGGCCATGCAATTCAATACTCGTCTTTAAAACCGAAGTACTTTAGGTCAAAATACTTCCTATTAACAAAGGGAAATAGAGGGACTAACAGTATAGATAGAAAGCAACAACAAAAAAACTGTACCAGAAAGGCACTAAATAAGTTAGAAAAAATAATAACTTGATTTAAGAAAGATCAAGAGTAATATGTTATAAAAAATAAAGCAAACTGGATGGAATATGAAAATTCACCAAATAAATTTTATCTTCAACATAGAAATGCTACCAAAAATAATTTACTGAAACTTGTTATAAATGATGGAGTAATCCATGATTCACCAAACAATATTTTGAAAGAGGAAACAAAGTACTTTAAGCATATGTTTTAGTTTCAGTCTCCTCCATCTCCACTAACCAAAATTAATTGTAGGGATTTCTTTCTATTAATAATGTTAAATTAACAGCTGTACAGAAAGACTCATGTGGAGGAAAAATTACAGAGGAGGAATTTATTGATGCAATTAAAGCCTTTAAGTCCAGGAAAACTTCAGGGCTGGGTGGCATTCCAGTTGAGGTATATCAAATATTTGTTCATGTACTCAGAGGACCGTTATTAGCATGTTTTAACCACTCTTAAAAAATTGCAGGCTATCCAATACTCAAGAAGAAGGTCTGATTTCACTATTATTGAAACAGGAACCAAGTGGTAAATTTAAAATATCGAGTCCATTTGAAAAATTGGAGGCCCCTTTCAGTGGTGTGCATAAATGTTTTAATTATATTGTTGGATATTATTAATCGTAATCAGACAGGTTTTTTATATGGGCGATACATTGGAGGTAATATAAGACAAGTACTGGAAAAAATAGAACGCTATGAAAAATCCGGGAAACCAGGCCTGGTATTCATAGCTGACTTTGAAAATGCTTTTGATACAACTGGAAGTTATACATAAATGCCTGGAATATTTATATTTTGGAGAATCTCTTATACAATGGCTTACAGTGATGTATAGTAACCCTAGGTGTATAGTAAATAATGGCCACTTCTCAGAAAGTATTAAACTGTCAAGAGGAATAAAACAAGGTTGTCCACTATCGGCATATCTATTTATTATGTCCATTGAAATGTTAGCTGTTAAAATCAGATCCAACAATATCAAGCGGCTAGAAATTCAGGGCTAAAAACAAAGATGTCATTATACGCTGATGATTCATGCTTTCATTTTAATCCATAATTTGGATACCTCCATAGCCTCAGAGGATATAGAAAATGTTTCTAACCTCTCAGGATTATGATAAGTGTATTATATTATGTAGGTATTGGATCACAAACAAATACAACTTCGACATTACTCTGTAGTTTACCAATAAAATGGTCCGACAGTGAAGAAGACATACTAGGTATTCATATCCCGAAAGAAAGAAATTCTCACTACAATACATTTTTATAGAAAGTTAGCAAAAATAGATAAGCTCTTGCTACCATGGATAGGAAAATACCTGTCTATTTGTGGAAAAATCACCTGATTAACTCTTTAGTCATATCCCAGTTTACCCATTTGTTTATGGCTCTGCCTATTTATACAATGAATATGAATTTGGAGGGCAGAATTTAGTAAATTTTACAGCAATAGACCCTCACTAACGGCTGCAGTCATACAAAAGCTATACTTATATCCAAACTGGTTTTCTAGCAGATTAGTAAGAATGTGTCACCCCGTGTTCAAGAATGGTCTTTTTTCCTTTATTCAGATTACAACCGCTTACTTTTGATTATTTGAAAATTAAATAATCTCCAAAATACAGCCATTTTTAAAACAAACCATAGAAAGTGGGTTCAAATTTAAGTTTAATCCACCAGAAAAGACCGAAGAAATATTACAACAAATATGGTTCAACTCAAATACTAATTGTTAAAAAATATATATATTCTGGGGGAAAATTATTTTAAACTGTATAATCTTGGTAAATGATATCATAAAAATTACTGGTGGAGTTGTCACACATGGAAATGTCTGCTCTATCCAAAATGTCAGCATTTCTGCTAAAAGGGAAGACTGGAAGGGGGTGAAGAGAAGGGAACTGGTCTGTCGCCTCACATTAAAGACAGAAACTAGCTAAAGAAAATTGTTATACATAAGAAAAAGTATACCAGTTTAATTTAAGGACCAAAAAAGTGACAGCTGTGCCATGCAGGTTGCAAAATAGTTGGGAATATATTTTTTATGTATCTATTCCATGGCACATGGTTTATGAACTGTTACACAAAATGACGCCAGAGTTTTTCAATTTAAACGATTATACAAAATTCTTGCAAACAATAACATTTTATATACAAAAATATGTTGACAACCCTTCAAATTATTGGATTTGGTTATTTCAGCCACACCCATTGCTGACGTGTGTATTAAATTGAGCACACAACCATGCAATCTTTCAACGTGGCACTGTCATAGGATGCCACCTTTCCAACAAGTGATTTCATCAAATTTCTGCCCTGCTAGAGAAGGTCCAGTCAACTGTAAGTGCTGTCATTGTGAAGTGGAAACGTCTAGGAGCAACAACGATTCAGTTGTGAAGTGGAAGGCCACACAAGCTCACAGAACGGTACCGCTGAGTGCTGAAGCGCGTAAAAATAGTTTGTCCTCAATTGCAACAATCACTACAGTGTTCCAAACTGCCTGTGGAAGCAACGTCAGCACAATAACTGTTTATCGGGAGCTTCATGAAATAGGTGTCCATGGCTGAGCAGCTGCAGACAAGCCTAAGATCACCATGTGCAATGCCTAGCATCGCCGGGAGTGGTGTAAAGCTCGCCGCCACTCTGGAGCAGTGGAAACGTGTTCTCTGGAGTGATGAATCAAGCTTCACCATCTGGCAGTCCAACACACTAATTTGGGTTTGGTGGAATCCAGGAGAATGCTACCTGCCCCAATGCATAGTGGCAACTGTAAAGTTTGGTGGAACAATTGTCTGTAGCTGTTTTTCATGTTTTGGGCTAGGCCACTTCCAGTGAAAGGAAATGCTACAGCATTCTAGATTATTCTGTGCTTCCAACTTTGTGGCAAACGTTTGGGGAAGGCCCTTTCCTGTTTCAGCATGACAATGCCCCCGTGAACAAAGCGAGGTCCATACAGAAATGGTTTATCGAGATCAGTGTGGAAGAACTTGACTGGCCTGCACAGAGCCCTGACCTCAACCCCATCCAAAACCTTTGGGTTGAATTGGAACGCCAACTGCGAGCCAGGCCTAATAGGCATCAGTGCCCGACCTCATTAATGCTCGTGGCTGAATGGAAGCAAGTCCCCACAGCAATGTTCATACATCTAGTGGAAAGCCTTCATAGAAGAGTGGAGGCTGTTATAGCAGCAAAGGGGGGGACAAACTCAACCTGATACAAATAGATTTTGTAATTAGGTTTTCAATGAGCAGGTGTCCACATACTTTTGGTCATGTAGTGTATATACAACCATCTCTACAGATTTTGCTGGGGAGAATCACTTGTTTTGATACTGCCCATATGTAGCTTGTTTTTGGTTGAGGTTCAGGTTCAGGAATGGCTGAAGAATTACAACATTTACCTGGAGGTAACTATGCAAATAGCCCTGCTGGGTCATTTTGAAAAAAGCAAAAGAAATGATAACTAATCTAAAATATACTGTGTCTGTAAAATGTATATAGTATGTATAAACTGGAAGTAGAAGCCTAAGTATTGTAGTCCAATTAGGGGAGGGATGGTAGGATTAGGGGGAAAAGATAAAGAAGGAAAATATACACAAAATATATATTTAACCCCAAAATATGGGGGATTGGAAATGCAGATAATTAAATGGATAGAAGCCACAATCTGCAATATTAAAGCTGATCTACACCCTAAAAAAAATATTGAATTAACTGGCCAGACTATGGCCTGTTTGTTTTGATTATTCATGCATTTTTCTGAGTTTGGCTGTCAAGACCCTGTGGGTCTCTATGCGCCAAGTACTCTCTCATATTCACAGCTGATGCCCAGTTGCCATGGAGTGTGTTTCAGGGGGGAATTCACCCAACCCCATTCTGTCAGTGTCAGGCAGCGAAGACAATCCCCCCTTGCCACCCCCTAGACCAGTCCTGTCTGTTCCATGGGCCGAGGTAGGCTGAAAATGCTCAACTCGACAAGTTATTTACATTTGTCACCCAAACAAAGTTTCTTTAAAGGATGTTACTTTTGTAGGCCATTTCATTTCAATCTAGACTTGCAGCCGATGATGTAGCCTACTCTAATCTACATTTTTTAAAACTGTTTTCAACTGGGGGAGGCAGGTAGCCTGGCGGGAAGGAGCATTGGGCCAGTAACCGAAAGGTTGCTGGATTGAATCCCCGAGCTGACAAGGTAAAAATCTGTCACCTGCCGCTCTGTTCCCTGGGCGTCGATTATGTGGATGTCAATTAAGTCAGCACCTCTCTGATTCAGAGAGGTTGGGTTAAATGTTGAAGACAGATTTCAGTTGAATGCATTCAGCTGTACAACTGACTAGGTACAATTGAAGTCGGAAGTTTACATACACCTTAGCCAAATACATTTAAACTCAGTTTTCACAATTCCTGACATTTAATCCTAGTAAAAATTCCCTGTCTTAGGTCAATTAGAGCATGGGGAACCACTTTTTTTTCACTTTTATTTAACCAGGTAGGCTAGTTGAGAACAAGTTCTCATTTGCAACTGCGACCTGGCCAAGATAAAGCATAGCAGTGTGAACAGACAACACAGAGTTACACATGGAGTAAACAATTAACAAGTCAATAACACAGTAGGAAAAAAAAGAGAGTCTATATACATTGTGTGCAAAAGGCATGAGGAGGGTAGGCGAATAATTAAAATTTTGCAGATTAACACTGGAGTGATGAATGATCAGATGGTCATGTACAGGTAAAGATATTGGTGTGCAAAAGAGCAGAAAAGTAAATAAATATAAACAGTATGGGGATGAGGTAGGTAAAATTGGGTGGGCTATTTACCGATAGACTATGTACAGCTGCAGCGATTGGTTAGTTGCTCAGATAGCAGATGTTTGAAGTTGGTGAGTGAGATAAGTCTCCAACTTCAGCGATTTTTGCAATTCGTTCCAGTCACAGGCAGCAGAGAACTGGAACGAAAGGCGGCCAAATGAGGTGTTGGCTTTAGGGATGATCAGTGAGATACACCTGCTGGAGCGCGTGCTACGGGTGGGTGTTGCCATCGTGACCAGTGAACTGAGATAAGGCGGAACTTTACCTAGCATGGACTTGTAGATGACCTGGAGCCAGTGGGTCTGGCGACGAATATGTAGCGAGGGCCAGCCGACTAGAGCATACAGGTCGCAGTGGTGGGTGGTATAAGGTGCTTTAGTAACAAAACGGATGGCACTGTGATAAACTGCATCCAGTTTGCTGAGTAGAGTGTTGGAAGCTATTTTGTAGATGACATCGCCGAAATCGAGGATCGGTAGGATAGTCAGTTTTACTAGGGTAAGTATGGCGGCGTGAGTGAAGGAGGCTTTGTTGCGGAATAGACTCTAGATTTGATTTTAGATTGGAGATGTTTGATATGAGTCTGGAAGGAGAGTTTACAGTCTAGCCAGACACCTAGGTACTTATAGATGTCCACGGAACCATCCAGGGTGGTGATGCTAGTCGGGCGTGATGTGATGCTACTTCAAGGTCTCAGAGCAAGTGACGTCACCGATTGAAACGCTATTTAGCGCGCACCCCCGCTAACTAGCTAGCCGTTTCACATCCGTTACACCAACAATTTCTCTGTAGGATTGAGATCAGGGCTTTGTGATGGCCACTCCAATAACTTGACTTTGTTGTCCTTAAGCCATTTTTCCACAACTTTGGAAGTATGCATGGGGTCACTGTCCATTTGGAAGACCCATATTTGTGACCAAGCTTTAACTTCCTGACTGATGTCTTGAGATGTTGCTTCAATATATCCACAGAATTTTCCTCCCTCATGATGACATCTATTTTGTGAATTGCACCAGTCCCTCCTGCAGCAAAGCACCCCCACAACATGATGCTGCCTCCCCCTTTTTCCGCCAAACATAACAATTATGGCCAAACAGTTATTTTTTTGTTTCATCAGACCAGAGGACATTTCTCCAAAATGTACAATCTTTGTCCCCATGTGCAGTTGCAAACCGTAGTCTGGCTTTTTTTTATGTCTGTTTTGGAGCAGTGGCTTCTTCCTTGCTGAGCGGCCTTTCAGGTTATGTCGATATAAGTCCCGGTTTACTGTGGATATAGATACTTTTGTACCGTTTCCTCCAGCATCTTCAGAAGGTCCTTTGCTGCTGTTCTGGGATTGATTGGTACTTTTCGCACCAAAGTACGTTCCTCTCTAGGAGACAGAACACGTCTCCTTCCTGAGCGATATGACGGCTGCGTGGTCCCATGGTGTTTATACTTGCGTGCTATTGTTTGTACAGGTGAACGTGGTACCTTCAGGCTTTTGGAAATTGCTCCCAAGGATGAACCAGACTTGGGAGCAATATTTTTTCTGAGGTCTTGCCTGATTTCTTTTGATTTCCCCATGATGTCAAGCAAAAAGGCACTGAGTTTGAAGGTAGGCCTTGAAATACATCCACAGGTACACCTCCAATTGACTCAAATGATGTCAATTAGTTTATCAGAAGCTTATAAAACCATATCGTAATTTTCTGGAATTTTCCAAGCTGTTTAAAAGGCACAGTCAACTTAGTATATGTAAACTTCTGACCCACTGGAATTCTGATACAGTGAATTAAGTGAAATAATCTGTAAACTATTGTTGGAAAAATTACTTGTGTCATGCACAAAGTAGATGTCCTAACCGACTTGCCAAAACTATAGTTTGTTAACAAGAAATGTGTGGAGTGGTTGAAAAACGAGTTTTAATGACTCCAAACTAAGTGTATGTAAACTTCCGACTTCAACTGTATTTCCCTTTCAGTGTCTGAAGAGATGTCATGAATTAATGGGATTGTATTTAAAAAGGAACGTTTAGCATGTGATTTAACCAACATATATATTGCTTTCATTATTTACTGCTCTATTTTTCAAGTTAGACGTTGGTTAAATCACAATCATAGGCTAAACATTCATTTTAAATACAATCCCATTTGTCTTGTTTATTCTTTATAAGTAGGCCTAGGTAACAACTAAGTATGGACTAAGATGCACCAAGCTCAGTGCTCCAACCGGCTTTAAGACAACTAGGCTGTATAGGGCCTACTTGTGTTAACCAGGTCAAACACTATGAATCAAGGCATTGGTTAGGACTCAATCTCGATTCCAGTGGTCTTCTTGGACATGCAAAGTTTCACTGTGAAAATAAGTGATGAAGTGCGCACGGCACTCCTGACCTGAATAAAATGTGGGCACCCACTCCTTCCTCTCACACACCCCGTCTAGCGGATTTGAATGTGACAGGAACATGGACGCTGGCGTATTAATATCCATAACCTATCCATGTGATCTGCGAGTTCGCCCGTTGGAGCGCTCTCGAAGTCACTCAGAATAAATACAGTTATGCTGCTCTACACCCACGTAGCTCTACACCCACTGTTAATGCAAATTCCTTGCAAGCATCCGAGTTCTGCACAGAGATACAAAGACACTTATAGAGCTCAAATGTTTGGAAATTACGACTATTAGCCAACAGATGTTTGAGAATAGTTTAAATACTAATTACCTGCAAAAGATAGATTCACAAACATCTCCGTGCCAAATAAGATAACGTTACAGGCTACAGCACTCATTCCCGTTGACAGACTATCTTCCTACAACATTATCAACAGCGTAAATATAATATGTTCTTTTCAATAATGACTACTGGATACGTTGTGATTATATTGGTCTTACCTGCACGAGACAGTAAGTTCAATTTTCGTCGCAGGTACGGTGGAGTTGAGCGGGTCGAAGTCCCCAATTGTGGCCATGGTCAAGCTTTAGATCAGTTCCTCTTCAATGTGAACTTCAACGATGTTCAGCCACTACTCTTGGCCGATATTTTGTTTGAAAATATCTCCCTTCGCCTGGAAAAAAGAGACAAAGGCACCAAATAGCTGTGTTTGTTGACAAACGTCTTCAGAGTTGAGCGCGAGGTGCATACCTGTGGGTGAGGCAGGTTGGGCAGCGCTCGAGACGTTCCATGGTGTGGTGGAGGAGCGCGACAGAACGTTGTGCGCGTCACTGGAAAGCACGGACGGGTCCTTCGCTCCATATTTCTGTTTAACCATCGGCAGGTGGAGGCAGAGCCTTTCAGAAGTTGTTGGCAGCAGAATGTTGGAGTTCAAGTTAATGTGGCATTCAAGTGCGTTTTCTATGAAGCTCAACTGTGTATTTGTTTTATTTTTAATTGTGATATTGTCTCACCAGTGGAGCTTCCCAGTTAGGAACTTAGGACAAAAAAAGAGGGGGAGGGGAGGTGTACCACCATAGAAAATGTTTCAATAATAAATCAACATTTAAAAAGTGTTGGCTTGCCAAATAGGTTGCTGTCACCAAATGACCAGAACCATATAATTAGATAATGAATTATATCATTCCATATAGACTAATCATAATGAATTATATGATATGTGATTAAAACACTGGGTTTGCAGAGAATGTGAAAATCAGAACAGCCAGCAGAGCCAATCCATAGCCAGTGGCCTGTTTCTCTGCACATCTTTTAAAGTCTAAAATATAGGACCAATGATTCAGGGTAGAAATGATTGTACATACAAACAAACCTTTGTTTCTTCTTTATTCATAATTACCACCTGCAGATCAATTCACCTTTCTCAATGTAGCCTCACTGGTGACAATTAAAAGAGCCATTTAAAAAGGAACAAACATGATAAAAGAAAAACATGTCAATCTGTTGACACAGACAATAGAAGTAAAATGAGTGTGCAACGAAGCATTTCAGTCAAATCAAGAGGGGTACAAAAAAAAAAAAAAATCATACTAAAAGTACTATATTCAACTAGTTTTAATTAGTTGGGGAAATTACATGCAAAAACATGGATGAGTTGAACAATCGCTTGAGGTGCTTGTGTAATTCTAAAAGGTAAGTGCCCAGTGTGAAGTGAGTGGTATGGATCAACTGTAAACAATCTAGGGGCTCTAGGGCTGCCTATAGCCACCAACAGGGACCTATAGTCAATATAGTCAATATTTCTCTGGTATGATAAATTATATCAGAGTTGATTACTACAGGATATGATGGTAGTAAAATAATTTTAATCATAAAAAATAAAAGTAAACATCTCTCAAATTCAGGAGGGAGGAAGGACCAATGGCACAGTGGTTTATTTTTTATTTTAAAGGATTAGATGGTGAAAGCAACCAGGTAAGCTTCCAATGAAGTCCGGGTTTGGACGGTGTAGGCCGTCATTGTAAATACGAATTTGTTCTTTTAACTGACTTTCCTAATTAAATAAAGGTTAAATAAAAAAATACTGTTGGAAGATTGAATGAGACAGAGAATGGACAATTGAGGTATACCCAGATGTACAATATTGCATCAGTCCGCACACTGGTTGACAAGTGAGAGTACTCTAGAAAAGGTAACATCTCGCACCAATATCCTTAAATCGTGGCCAAAGTCTCATCTTCCTGATCTGAAAGGCTTGTTTCAGATCTCAAAGAGGAACTGAGAACATGGAGAGGATAGGATGGATAGGGAGAGATCCCTGTTCAGTGGCAGCGAACTGATCCAGTCCACTTGGCTCCTGCAGCAATAAGAGAGCTTTTACTCGGCCATTAATGAAGTGTTCAAGTGCTAGAAGTTATCGGAATCTTCTAGTTCCGAGTTGGACATTTCAATTGAAAGACCCTCCAAGTCGCAATTACAAGTGGGAAACGGAGTTGAGATGTTTCACCACGGACTAAGCTTTTACCTTTTCAACCAAAACATGGAAACAAATCCTTTTTTTGACAATTTTCTCAATATGGATAATGTAGCTAGTCTGACAATACTGTCAATGTTAAGCAAACTAGCTGACTTTATTATTAACAAGGACAAACTAGGTCCAGAAGAGATACTTGTGTAGTGTAACGAGACAGATCTAGATTCAAAACTTTTAAAGAGATGTCTCCCACACTACCTCTAGGGGCTTAAGTCACAAAGAGAGGTCATGTTCCAGGCTGACTACATTGCAGTCATGCCGCTCGCACTGACCAATGGTTCTGTGCCATGTCTTTGACTGCACAGTCAGGTTTCAGATTGCTAGATCTGATGCAGTAAGATTAACACCTATCCAGGTGTTGGGAGCCGACTGCAATGTAGTCGGTCTGGAACGCAGCCACAAACTACATAGAATGATAACAAAGGCTGATAGCAGGGTGGCTCGGAGCCAACATGTCGCACAACTGAGAGAAAAAAAGTTGAGATGAAGTGACTGAGCATACGAATAGCTGTCAGAAGTGGGGCTCAAATCTAAACCTTGTGTAGGACTTTTAAAGAACTTTCAACGCAGCCAACTAATAGGCTTGGCTTCTGGTGTGTGGTCTGAAGCTCAGGTAATGGTGTCACCTGGATCTGTTCACGCCACAACCGTAGGAGTCAGCATGACAGCCCAAACAGGTCTGGGACCAGTCTAATGATGGTGTGTATGTGCACATGGGTATACTGAAGACCGTGTGAAAATGTTTTGTATGGCGACAACACAACATTTCTTTGTTTAAATTTCTGCACATAAAAGTGACTTAACAGACCTTAAAAAGTCGAATTATTAAAAACGAGTAACCAATTCAAAAATAGGCTGATAGGACTCAACATATTCAATTCTACAGAATTAAGCTAGATCCAGATTGATATGGCTTTTCTATGCCAAATAGAAACAGCATGTTTCTATTACACCCTGACACACTTAGCTAATGCTGTTTGTTGACAACCACAGTACGCACTACAATTATATGGTAATGCTTCCTTCTGATTCGGCACTGAATAGCAGCTTCTGATTCAGCACACTCATAGCACCAAATCCCTAAGAAAAATGCTCCATACGTTAAAGTACAACGGTCATCTGTCTCTAAATGATAGTGTGGCTGACATGGCCACGCCCCCCGAGACACTCCCTGAATCGACAAGAAAATGTGTGGCCAACAAAAAAGGAATAACTCCAGAGAGAAAGTTGGAAATGCATGAATAAGAAAATATATATTTTTAAAAGAGAAATTAAAGAACAAAATAAACCCAGGGTATGTAATGTTTGAGATGTATATATATAAAAAATTATTAAAAACACTTTTAAACCAACAAATATAAAAGGACACTTCAACCCCTGAATAGAGTAGAGAAGTTTGGCACTTTTTATTTTTATTAGAGTCCATACGAGATGCATCTTCCCTTGATGGAGATGCGTGGATTTAGCGGGAGAGGGGTGGGGGGGGTCAGGGCCCATATTCACAGAGCCTCACGGTAGGAGTGCTGATCTAGAATCAGGCCTTCCTGTCCATATGATCTAACAGGAAAAACTGATCCTATATCAGCATTCCTACTCTGAGACACTTTATGAATACAATGATTACGGGCCCGGAGTTCACATTTGGGGTGGGGAGACCTGACCCTAGATCAGACGATGCGGTTGGTGCCCCGGAGGCCCACTCCACGGGCAAACTGCTCCAGGAGGCCTGAGATGGCACCAGAGGGGCTGGGAGCGCTGGACTTGAGGCCCACGGTGGAGCTGTAGGCAGCCAGGAACACCTCCCTCACAGTCTCCAGACGAGCCTGACGCTCAGAGGGGGACGGGCAACTGGGAGAGAGAGACAGGGATGAGAGAAGGAGAAGGGGGGTGGAGC